>NC_057419.1:46731664-46982738 GCF_019320065.1 Cervus canadensis
TTCTTCTTTTTTTTTTTTTTTTTTTTAGAAATTCTTCATTGAGCTATCACAGCATGCTGGCCAGGCCTGTTCCTTTTCTGGTGACATTCTCCAGGGTTTTGTTTTGTCCTTTATACACCATTCCCAGAGAGGCTAAAGGAGGAAGCGAAAGAATGCTTGGCTGAATTTTTGTAGGTCTTTTCTAGTCCATTCTGCAGCTGATCTAGCTCTGCATGCTTAGGCAGGCCTTCCCGCCTCTGCACCCTGGTGTGTGTGGGGAGATGATTTCAAAGGACCTTTTCAGCTCAGACATTCTGGCAATTTCTTTGACAAGGCAGGAAGGAGGTAGGGTTTGCATCCTCAAGACAGGATCCAGGGAAATGGCAGGTTTTGATTGATTGGGAGGTCTTGGTGTTTATGGCTTTGTTGGCCGCTCCTCAGATGTGGTAGATAGCTTGAGCTCTGCTCAACATTTGGTCCCCTTCTAGATTCAGGACCCACACTTTGTCTGGGGGAACCACTGCTTTCTGACTGAGCCCAGGCGCTATGTGGGAGGAGACTGACCCTGTCTTCTGCCTACAGAGGTGGGATGAAAGGGACGTTTGAACCTGCCCCCTCACCCTACTGTGGCCACAGTGATTTGTTCAGGGGTGGGTGTGTGACCTGAGTGGATCCCAGAGAGACAGTTTCAGAACTTGCTGTCTAGTGGAAAAGAGAATCATGCTTTCTACTGGGGTTACCAAAAAGATAGGCTATAAGCCTGGGCTGGCTGACCGCCTGAGGTAAGAGCCAGCAAAGACAGAGCAGAGCCAGGTGACAGAGGCTTCATTGTTTGAACCCCTGGATCCCGTTGAGCCTGAAGCCAGCCCTGCCCCAGGATATTTTAGTTATGTGTGCCAATAAATTCCCTTTCTTTGCTTAAATCACTTGGACCTGGGTTTTCTGTCACTTGCAACTGAGAAAGTCTTTTAAAAAATATTTATTTATTTTTGGCTATACTGGATCTTCATTGCTGCACAAGGGCTTTCTCTAGTTGCAGGGAGTGGAGGCTACTCACTGCAGTGGCTTCTCTTGTTGGGGAGCACGGGCTCTATAGCGTGGGCTCAGTAGTTGTGCCCTGTGGCATGTGGGATCTTTCCGGACTGGGGATTGAAACTGTGTCCCCTGCATTGGCAGGTGGATTCTCAACCACTGGATCTCCAGGGACGTCCAAGAGAGTCTTAATTTACCTGCCATCCTAGGGAAGCATAAAGGTCACTCACTACCCTCAGACAGGTTCAGAAAGGTTAAATCCAATAGGTGGGGAACCAGGATGGGAACTCAGATCTCTCTACCACAGTGCTTGCCCCAAGAAGCTTTATCATCCTTGTAGTTTTCTTTTTCTTTTCTTTTTTTTCTGGCCTCTTTACATCTTTCTAAAGGACCCACCCAGAAGTGAACCTAGTATGCTGGGGCATCTTCTCTGCAGTTGATGCCAGGGGAGAATGTTTGCTTTTATTTCTGGTGGAGCCCATCCAAGATTTCATGCCTTGCTCTCAAGCCCTCTCATGAGCTGTCCTCCCAAGATTAACTTCCTTTCTTTTGGTTTTCTGTTTTGTTTTCTTGCCCTCATTCCAAGGACATTTTCCTGACTCCCACCCATTCCCTTAATCTGATCTTCTATATTCTACTTTCAAGACACTTCCCAAGCCTGGAGCTGGAAATAGTGCTTAGCACATAGTAATAAGTGCCTGGTAATAGTTAGTTTGCTGTGGCGTGAATCACATTGCTTCCTTTCCCCTCATCCACCAGACATTGATCCTCTGTATATATTTGTTTTCTCACTTATATATGTATATTCTTTTTTTGGATTCTTTTCCATTATAGTTTGTTACAATATATTGAATATAGTCTCCTGTGCTATACAGTAAATCCTTGTTGTTTATCTGTTGCTTCATTTTCTAAATTTCACACACTACTCCCTTCTTTTGAACAGTTCCTAAGGTCCCAAGTCTTTCATGAAATCTTATCAATATCTGAGGAGGAGGTGGTCATCTTCCCTGGCTTTGGCCCAGATAAATGTGCGTGACCTTGTTTCCTCCCTACCCCAGCCCTGTCAGTATAAAATACCAAGAGTCTGGACCTGGTGTCAGACAAATATTCTAGTTAGTCTCACTCACACCCATTCCAACTCTCTTTTGCTTTCTCATTCTGTACCACAGAGGCTAGATAGTGAAGTTCTCAAATTGCCAGACTGCTTTAGAGCTGGCGGTGGCTATATGACTCAGTTCCGCTCAAGGAGAGGTAAGCAGAAATCTCTGGGAAGGATTTCCCTTCCTAAATAGGGCAAAACCATGAAAAGAGAAGAATTTTAATCCCTCTGTCTTCTTCCTGTCTGGAACTCGGATCCCGTGCCTGGAGGTGCAGCAGCCATCTTGAGACCACGAGGATGAAACTGGCATGAAGAACAGAAAGAGTTCAGGTCCTGGATAACTGGAACAAATGAGCCCTGGATTCTGTATGTTCCTCTGGACTTCTCTTGCAAGAGAAAAATTAACTCTTTACTTAGGCCACTGTCAGGATTTCTGTTACTTGTAGCATTTGTATAATCAACATATCTGGGCTCTGTTCCAACAGTTCTGCTCTAATTCACTATGTGGTCTTGGGAAAGTGACTTCACCTCTTTGGGCCTCTGTTTCCTCATTTGGAGAATGAATATTCATGAGTACATGCTTTGGAAGATTTTTTTATAACTAACATTCTGATTTTTTGAATATAGCTTTGTGTCCTTTTCTGCTTTCTCTGCCTGTGTTTAGGTCTTATTGTCTGAGACTGCTACCCTGCCTCCTGACTTCCAAGTCTATTCCACTTTCTTTTTTCTTTTAAATTGATGTCTAGTTGATTTATAATATTGTGTTGGTTTCAGGTGTATAGCAAAGTGATTCAGTTTATATATATATATGTGTGAGTCTTGTCCAGTTCTTTGCAATCCCATGAACTGAAGCACACCAGGCTTCCCTCTCCTTCAGTATCTCCCAGAATTTGCTCAAACTCATGTCCATTGAGTCGATGATGCTATCCAACCATCTCATCCTCTGTATATATTTGTCTTCTCTTTTATATATGTATATTCTATTTTGGGCTATTTTCCATTATAGTTTGTTACAAGATATTGAATATAGTTCCCTGCGCTATTAACAGTAAATCCTTGTTGTTTATCTATTGCTTCACTTTCTAAATTTCACACACTACCCCCTGATTAACCCAAATTATAGGAAGCTTGTTAGTCATGCTTAAAAACTGCTAATGGTTCTTCTTACCCACAAAGTAGAATCCTGAGTCTTTTTCCAAAATTCCCTACAAATGTGAAGGAGTGAATGAATATACTACTGTGATGGCCAAGATCCTATGTAATTGGCTCTAAAATAGGGAATTGACGCACTCGATAGGAAAGATTCTAGAAAGAGATTGAAAACACCCTGAGAACTTAATCCATGACAAACAAAACTACCAAATCACCTTATTTAATATTTAATACTTATTTTAAAAATGCCATTAGCACAAGTTCTTGGTATGAAGAACTAGCTTGGATTTGGATCTCACATCAGACCCTGCCCAAAAATATTCTGGATGGGTTAGAGTTAAATATAAAAACACAACAACAGCAAAAAACCTTAGGAGAAAATAGAAGCATATTTATAACATCTATAGGAGGATAAAGTGGACTTTATAGAAAATGACAAGGACAAAATGCTATGTTTCAATGTAAGAATAAAGAAAACTTTTGCACAGTAAAAGTGTGGGTATATGTTGGGTTCTGTATCCTTTCCCTTTGACGTATGCATCTGGCCCTCCATCAATACCACAGCCTTGATGATGGTATAGCTGTAAAGTAAGCCCTTGTATCAGGTGGAGTGAGAACCCTGAATCTTTTGATCTTGAAAGCCTCTGTGAGCTGACTCTGTTTACCTTCCCCTTCCCCTCTAACTAGTCTGAGCAGTGTCCCTGACACACATGAGCTTGAGAACTCATTGTGGCCTGCCTGGGATATTGGGCCCCAGCCCACATCTGAGACCAACTCTTCCTTTAAGATTTATCTCAGTTTCTTCCTTTTCCGTGAAAACTTACTTGGTTCTCACTACTCCTCACTCTAATCCTAAAAGGGATCATTCTTTCCCTCTGGAGTTCCCAACACTCTTTATCTGTATCATTCACTTGGGCTTTAAAATGTTATGCTTGTATGTATTCTCATTCCCATGTATTACTGTTTAGTTCAGTTCAGTTCAGTTGCTCAGTCATGTCCGACTCTTTGCAACCCCATGAACCGCAGCACGCCAGGCCTACCTGTCCATTACCAGCTCCCGGAGTACACCCAAACCCATCTCCATCGAGTTGGTGATGCCATCCAATCATCTCATCCTCTGTCGTCCCCTTCTCCTCCTGCCCTCAGTCTTTCCCAGCATCAGGGTCTTTTCCAGTGAGTAAGCTCTTCACATCAGGTGGCCAAAATATTGGAGTTTCAGCTTCAACATCAGTCCTTCCAGTGAATACCCAGGACTTATCTCCTTTAGGATGGACTGGTTGGATCTCCTTGCAGTCCAAGGGACTCTCAAGAGTCTTCTCCAACACCACAGTTCAAAAGCATCAATTCTTCTGTGCTCAGCTTTCTTTATAGTCTAACTCTCACATCCATACATGACAACTGGAAAATCCATAGCCTTGACTAGACGGACCTTTGTTGATAAAGTAATGTCTCTGCTTTTTAGTATGCTGTCTAGGTTGGTCATAACTTTCCTTCCAAGGAGTAAGCATCTTTTAATTTCATGGCTGCAGTCACCATCTGCAGTGATTTTGGAGCCCAGAAAAATAAAGTCAGCCACTGTTTCCACTGTTTCCCCATCTATTTGCCATGAAGTGATGGGACTGGATGCCATGATCTTAGTTTTCTGAATGTTGAGCTTTAAGCCAACTTTTCACTCTCCTGTTTCACTTTCATCAAGAGGCTCTTTAGTTCTTCTTCACTTTCTGCCATAAGGGTGGTGTCATCTGCATATCTGTAGCCTTCTTAATTATGGGTTCCAGGTACCTGACACATTGGGGCTGGTATACAGTAGGTACTTACTTAGCACATGGTTTGTTGTTGGAGGAAAAGAATAAACCAAACTCTGTTGCTAATTCAGGAAGGCAGAGGTGTATGGGATGACAGGTCGCCCAAAGTGCGTATGCATCCTTTATGTGCAGGTACCCCTGGAAACTGATTTGCAAGAAGGTCTCTGACACCATGTTGGTGGGAAGCTAAGTCTTCTATGGAAACAAGTTGATAAAGGCTCTGTATTTAAACATGACCTGAAGTGGGTGTTATAACTAACCCTACAATCCAGCTGCATAACAAACAGCCCCCAAATCCCAGTGGCTTACCACAAACACTTATTTCTCACCCATGGATGGCTGTGGCGTCTCTGCTCCAGGCTAGGGGTTGGATTTAGGTCAGCTCCCAGCATCTCTCTTTCTAGGGTGTTAGGTTGAAGCAGCAGCAGCTACCTGGAAGCACTGGCAGGAGTGCGGGAGGCCGGGACCAAACCAAGTAAGCATATTTCAAACCTCTGCTTGTATCTCATTCACTTACATGCCATTGACCATAGCAAGTCACCATGGCCAACCGATGTCAGTGGGGCCTGGAAGTAGATTCTTGCAATAGAGGGGGTAAGGGAGAGGCTGGAGTGGGGAGGGGGAGTGAATATTTGCTGAGCACAGTGTATATAGTGCACAAACGAAGATCAAGGGCTCAGCTACAAAAGCCTAGAGCCAGAAGGGTGGAATGAGCCACTTGGGACCACACAAAAAGATCCAGGAGGAAGCAGTGCTAGGGAGGGGCTCTCATTGGGTCCTCAATGATGGGGAGCTGGAGGCTGGTATCAGAACATGCCACGAGTCCATGATGGCCTGGGTGTAAAGTGCTCGTAGTCAGACTGCGCACAGCTCTGAAAGAAATCCAATCTGACGGAAGTGGAGGATTCCTCCGGGTGCAGGTAAGGACATCAAACCTGCTATTGACATTGCAAATCAATTTTCCCCTCTCTGCCTCTCCTTCCATCATTCATCCTTAGTGGGGCAGAATTTGGATTCCCATTTTCTTACTATGAAATATCGGACGGTGGGAAGGCATAATCTTTTCAAAGCAATCGCAATTCAGCTTCTGGAATGGGGAGTCTTTCTCAGGTGTCTGCCGTTGGAGTCCTTGGAAAGCCAGAAGAGAGGGAATCTGGTCTAGATGAGGGGCTAGAGTTGTGGTTTGGTGTTCTACTCCCTGCTTCTTGTGGGAACAGATTCTAGTGCGGAGTAGGGCGACCCAGTGTGTTGCTACCTCTCAGAGAGACTGAGACCGGTCCCCTGACAGCTGATGATCACACTCCTACCTCCCCTTTAGCTTTGCCCAATGAATTTATTGCAGGCTTGCTTTTGAAGGGGCTGTAGGAGCTGGTGCTAAATAGCTCAAGAGAACTGATGATACATATCTTGCCAACTCTCCAGTCTGAGATGGCAAGGTGATAGCTTGAAATCGACCCGGGGAAGGGGGAGTATTTACACTACAGAAATCGGCAAACACTACAAGCAGGTGTTTTTTTTTTTTTTCCCTTTTTCCTGGAGAGCCAGTTGTTAAACATTTACCAGCATATCACTGCTGCTGAGGAAAAGTCCCGGCCATTGAACTTTAGACGGGTCTTTCTCGAGGTTTCTTGGAAGTCTACTGTGCTCCCGGTAAAGGCAAAAGGAAAGTTTGTGAGATGAGGGGTGGGGGTGGATGTGGGAGAACCAAGGTGTCTGGGCGCACGTGCGCGGGCGGGTGTGTATAGAAATGAAGGAGTTGTGTGCTTCCATGTTTGTTCAGCTCTTAAAATAGAAAAGAAGCCTGCCAATGTTTTATTTTTAAATTCAGCCAGTCCTGCCTGAGGCTGATGGCCTGCCACCTGGCCAGAGGCGGGCCCGTGGTGGGAAGGATGGGAGGAAGTGGCCGAATCTACAGGGGCGGCCCAAATCTATCCTTTTTTTAATCGAGCACACGCCTGTCATCCATCGCCTGAAAAGGTTATAAATCCACCCGGTGTTGAAAAGCCCCAGAATGAATTGAATGGAATTAAATGTGCACCACGTGAGAGGACTCTGCCGTCAAACTCCTCTTCATCTTGCGGCGGATGTGGCGGGCTTCGAGAGCTCAAGAGAAGTTTCCTGAATGAATGAATGAATGAATGAATCAGTGAGTGAAGGTAGAAGCTGTTTTCTCATGCCTCTGCTTCTTTCCTTCTGTATTTTCATTCAGCAAATACTTTTGAGCACCCAACCTGTGCAAGGCACCGGTTCCCAAGGCCCAGTGTGGCCCGGTTGTGGCTTGTCGCCTCGGCTGGCTACTTGATCTGTGATCTGAGGGCAGGGTCTGGGTTTTCTACCTCCCAGTTGCCTGCCCTGCCCACGCAAAGCCCATCATGAATTCCTGCTGGTGTTGCCGCCGCCCCCATCACCCCTTTGGCATGGTGTCGGCAATCTCTGAAGGAGAAAGTGGTAATTTTGTCTCCTGTCACGTAGCAAAATAAAAGCTTTTGGCAAGCACTGAAGCCTGGGAGGCCTTAAACTGCCACACATATAATTAGAACTTTGGGCTAAACCCATCCCCGAGGAGCAAAACATTTCATTTTAAGGCACATGCTTTTTGATTTATTTATTAAAAAAAATTTTTTTTCCCCAAAAAGCAGTTCCCTTCATTCCTTCTGATGACATCACCACTGAACACAGCACACAGTTCTTCACCACTGTAGAGGGGGAATAGATTACCTGCTGTATTTGACTTCAAACCCTTATGAACCATGACTAGAGCATACCAGGCCTGCGCTCGCAACCTGGGATGGGCATTTTTCTTCAGGTGCAAGGATCATTACAAGGAATGCATTCTTAAAACAGGCCGGCTCCCAGCACACCATTTCCACATATGGATATTAATTTATGTGATCACTTGAATGCAAACGCTCAGCTGTCTCCATAAGTTATAGAAGCAATCATCCCAGGGAGCATCGGAGACACCGAGAGTCAATTCTTGTGTAATAATTTCATATTCGAGCCAGGGATGCCAAATCACGGCCCCTTTGGATAAAATGTGAGCCTGTGGAAACACTCCCCTCCCCCTTTTTATTATTGTGCATTTTATTTCTCCATAAAATAAGTTTATGCCCTGGAAAAACAAACCAACTCAGGGGGCCAGGCTGACAGTGTGATGCAGGGGGTGCCTTCTCAGCGCTGCCCGAAGTCTCTGACTCAGCCACTGGCAGGCACCTCGACGGGTGAGTGTGTCCAGGCGCTACTGAGGAAGCTCTCCTGGGGCCCCAACCTTGGGTGGGGGAGATATCAGAAGATCCTCGAGTCTCGAACAGAAATCACCCAACCTTGGAATGGAAAGGGGTCATGTGGCCCCAGTACCCATCTCAGTGGGAAACTTCTATTCCTTTCTTATTAAGAAAAAAAAAACTTTATTGAGATATAATTCACATACCATACAATTCACCCATTTAAAGTGTATAATTCAATGGTTTTCTTTAAATCACATTCACAGAGAGAAATGCAACCATCACCACTTTTTCTATGTGTGTATGTGCTTAGTCGCTCAGTCATGTCTGACTCTTTGCAACCCCATGGACTGTAGCCTGCTAGGCTCCTCTGTCTATGGAATTCTCCAGGCAAGAACGCTGGAGTGGGTTGCCATTTCCTTCTCCAGGGGTTCTTCCTGACCCTGCATCAATCAAACCCGGGTCTCACCACTTCTTATCATCCCCCAAAGAAACGCTGTACCCATTAGCAGTCACTCCCCATTGCCCTTCAACCCCAACGTCCAGCCTTAGCAACCAATACTCTACTTTCTATTTCTATAGATTTTCTCACTGTGGATAATTCATGTAAATGGAATCATACAATATATGGTCTTTTGTGACTGTCTTCTTCATTCAGCATCATGTTTTCCAGGTTCATCCACGTTGTAGCAGGTGTCAGTAATTCATTTCTTTTTATTACCAAATAATATCCCAGTGTCTAGATAGACCACATTTTGTTGTGGACATTTGGGCTGTTTCTACATTTCAGCTATTATGAATTATGTTGTCATGAGTGTTTGTGGACATATGTTTTTATTTCTCTTGGGTAGATAACTAGGAGTGGAATTGCTGGGTCATATGGTAACTCTGTGTTCAACTTTATTGGGAAACTGCCAGACTGTTTTCCACAGTGGTTGCACTATTTTATATACCCACCAGCAATGTATGTGGGTTCCAATTCCCATTTTTTTTAATTTTGTAAACTGTGGTAAAATATACATAATGTAAAATTTACCATTTTAAGTGTATAATTTAGTAGCATTAAGAACATTGACAATGTTGTATAACCATCACCACTATCTATTTTCAGAACTTTTCCATTTTTCCAAACAGAAATTCTGTATCTACTAAGCACTATTCCTCATCATCCTACCCCCAATCCCTGGCAACATTTATTGTACTTTCTATCTCTGTGAATTTATGTGTTCTAGGGTTCCAGTTCCTTTTACAATGTTCCCAACAGATGTTTCTTACAACTTCCTCCCCAATCAGCTCTCATCTCCTGACCTTAGTACTGCCATCTGGATAGAAGAAACCTTGGACAAGTTGATTTCCCCATCCACAAGGTCAGGTATAAGGAAAAACCCCACTCCTTTCTCAAACAAAACCTAGGGCCTCTAGGATCTAGATCTGGAAAGACTCTCTTAGTGGGATGAGAAGTGAACAACTCTGACTTCATGCCTCCCAGAGTCTCCTTCCTTTGGGGGACCCTCATTCTGATGCCCACTGATTCCATCTCATTAGTCCCCAGTGTTGCCCCCTCTCCATTTTACACTTGGGTCCCCTGCATGGACACATTCTTCCCCCTTTTGGCTCTTCTTGGCTCAGCTGAGACCTCTAAATACTAGGGCAGGACGAAAGGGAAATTGACACTCAATATACAAAACATGGCAGCCTGGGTTACAAAGTGCAGGGCTCACCCAGCCTCACAGAGGCTGTCCCTCCCAGCTCAGTCCTAAGCCACAAGGGCTGGGGTGGTGCCAGGCTCTTTCCCTTTGCCTTCTCCAGTCTTTCTTTCTGAAAATCTTGTTATTCCTCACATGCTGGACCTCCCAAACTGATTCTCTATGTCTCTTGTCTTTTCTGTCTCTTTCATCGTGTTCTGTGTCCTGGAAGAGTCTCTGGATATATTTTTTCCTTTCAGGCTTTCAATTGATTTCTTTCATTCTATACCAATATTTTAAATTTCCAAGATCTCTTACTTTTGTAATTGTTTGTGTCGCCTTCTTGTTTTATGGATGTAAGATTCTCACATCTCTCTGAGGGTAAAGCTTCCTCCTTCTCCTCTTCTTTTTTTCTCCTGTGTTGGTGAAATTCTCTCTCTTTCCACCAGGATCCATTTTTCTGTTGTTCTTTTCCATATATATCTTTAATGGTGCAGGCTTTCTTTAGATGAACCTCCAGGGAAGACGTCTCTTCCTGTGTAGCGGAAGGATGTGGACCATCCTCCTGGTGTGCGTGGTGGGGGTGTGGTTGATGAGCTCCATTTTAGGGGAGCAGGTGAGTAGCTGATGTCCCCCAATGATGAATCATGGGGTGGGAGCTTTCTCCCAAGGCATTAATAGCCACATAAGTCACTCTAGTTCCCCTCAGAAAATGTGTTCTGTCTCTTCAGAAGACAGTCTTCCCCCTCTGTTGTGGTTGTTGAGAAATGCAAGCATGATCCTGGTGTTGACTCTAAGAATCCGAGAAGGGTGTTCTTGGCTCTTCTACTCCCAGAGGTGGGGAGAGTGGTGCTGAGGGGCACTTGTCCAGCTGCAGGCCCTCGGTCAGTTCCACTTCCGGACACATTTCTGACTCCCGCCTTCAGGGACCACCCCCAAACCCCCTCTCTTACGGGCTCAGCCTGGAGCCCCTTCCTCGCGCATCCTTGCCTGGGAGGATTCCAGCTGTGGCTCCCTCTGCTCTGTGTCACCTGTCACCACCCTTCTTCCTGCTCTCTGTCTTCCAGAAATGTGTTGAAATCCCTCATCTGCTGACACCCTGCACCCTTTCCTTATTGTGGGTTTATACCTTTTTTTGTTCCTTCACCGTCATATGAAAGGGAGCTTGGGAGGAAGGAGAGATAAGTACATGTGCTCCAAGTATGTAAAACAGATAATCCACACAAAGCATTCTGCCTAGTATCTGCTCAACAAATGTCAGCTCCTCTTAAAATGATCACCTGCCGTTGTCGTGTCTTGGGGTGTGTGGGGGGAGGCCTGGGGTGGGTGGAACTGTAGTGGGGCAGGGGAGAGTTTGTTCATGGTCTCTCTCAGTGAATCTTCTGGGTCTTCCAACTGTGGTTTTTCTTCTTAAAGTGTTTCTTATTTAAAATTGATTAACTGCATTAATAATAAATGAATACAGGACTTACTTCCCTGGTAGTCCAGTGGTTAAGACTCCATGCTCACACTGCAGGGGGCATGGGTTTGATCCCTGGTTAGGAAAGATCCTGCATGCGATGCAGCATGGCCAAAACCAACAACAGCAACAATAATAATCAATGACTACATCCCTTTGTAAAAAAACAGAAAACGTGAAAAGCTTCACGCTGCTTCTCATCTACTGCCCCTTTCTGTCTCAGCTTGGGTCTGGGAAGCAGGCCCTGACACAGGGCATTGGGGGCCAGCCCTTTATTGGGGAGGTAGTCCCAGGAAGCCCCAGGACAGGGATGCAGAGATGAGCCAGGGAAGTGAAGGAAACCAATAAAGAAATGGTTATCAAGCAAATTATTCCTGTGGTCAGCTAGAGCTCAGTTCTGATGGGGACTTCCAGTAGTCAGTGGAGAGTGACCTACCTGAGGAGTCAGGGTGCTGGGGGATTTCATTACCACACTAGCTTCCCTGCTGGGCTTTGCCACAGGGAGCTTTACCGTGTCTCCCGTGACCAAGACTTGTATGTTTTACTTCACTCCTGAACCTTCCTCTTGGAGGCAAGAGGGTGCTGGTTACTTCCTCTCCTAGAGCATGTTATCATCCTGTCTCCTCCACAGTCTTGGGGAGGAGAGCGGCAAGGTTCTTTAAGTCTTTCTTCTTATAGCCTCCTCTACCTTCTCCTCTTGACAAACCTCCTCCCATCCATCAAGCAGTGTGTACTAACTGGTCTATCCTGGTTTGAGTTGGCAGATTGTGCCCACCTCCTTCTTTTCCTTTTTAAAAAAGATATTATTGGGGGATAAATGTAAAATAATCTATTTTTATTTATTTATTTGGCTGCTCTGGGTCTTATTTTCTGCATGTGGGATCTTTAGTTGCAGCATGTGGAATCAAGTTCCTGGCCAGGGAACCTGGGCTCCCTGCATTGGGAGTGTAGCCTTAACCAATGGACCACCAGACAAGTCCCTGTGTATGTAGGGATATTGCACTGGTGGCTTGAAATCAGCCACTGTGGAAGTATTTACATCGTGGATATTGACCAACACCCCAGACCCCAGCTTTGCTCTGAGAGCCAGGCGTTAAACATTTGCCACCACACTTGTGTGTAACTTCCTATTGAGAGGAAATACAGGCCATAGTGAAACAAGCTAATGACATCACAAGGAAGTCACTTGATAGACCTAGAAAGTGGGACATTTTTCCAGAACAGCATTGCAATGTTGGGCCTGGACTGGATATTGTTTTGTAAAGACATTTTGAGTCTATTAAGGGAATCTGAATATATTCTGAGTATTGGTTCAGATGAATACTGAAATGGAAAAGTGGAGATCTTTGACTGGAAAAAAGTAATTTGCTTATTGTATCTACAATACAAATATATCCTTCCACTGTTACCTGAAACTATCACAACATTGTTAATAGGCCATACCGCATTACAAAATAAAAAAGTAAAAAAACCAAAATCTATCTTTATAAATATTTATACAGAGAATGATCCAGAACGATATTGTGGGAGGCAGAGTTCTAAACATACAGTCAGTCCCTCAAGATTTCATGCCTTCATCTTGGAACCTGTGAATCACATCACATGTGATGAGATTTCACTCGTGTGATTGTGTCATGTTACATGGCATGTGTGTGTATGCTAAGTTGCTTCTGTCATGTTTGACTCTTCACGACCCCATGCACTATAGCCCGCCAGGTTCCTTTGTCCATGGGATTCTTCAGGCAAGGATACTGGAGTGGGTTGCCATGCCCTTCTCCAGGGGATCTTCCCGACCCAGGGGTTGAACCTGTGTCTCTTATGTCTCCTGCATTGACAGGTGGGTTCTTTACCACTAGCACCAGTGCACAGTTGACCATAAAGTAAGGAGATAATCTGGGTGGGCCTAATATAATCACATGAGCTCTTTAAAAGCAGAGTGTTTTCCCTTGTTTGTTGTTCAGTCGCTAATTTGTGTCTGATGATTTGCGACCTCATGACCTGCAGTGCACCAGGCTTTCCTGTCCTTCACCATCTCCTGGAGTTTGCTCAGATCCATGGCAACCCACTCCAGTACTCTTGCCTGGAAAATCCCATGGACGGAGGAGTCTGGTGGGCTGTGGTCCATGGGGTCGCTAAGAGTCGGACACGACGGAGCGACTTCACTTTCACTTTTCACTTTCATGCACTGGAGAGGAAATGGCAACCCACTCCAGTGTTCTTGCCTGGAGAATCCCAGGGATGGGGGAGCCTGGTGGGCTGCCGTCTATGGGGTCACACAGAGTCGGACACAACTGAAGTGACTTAGCAGCAGCAGCAGCAGCATGTCCATTGGGTCAGTGATGTCATCCAACCATCTCATTCTCTGCTGCCCACTTCTTTTGTCTGACTGGTGGCAAAAGAGGTAGGTAGGAGAAGTCAGAGAGATGTGAAGCATGAGAAGGGTTAGATGTGTTGTTCCTGGCTTGAAGATGTACAGGAACCAGAGACAGACCTCAAGGAAACGGTGACCTCAGTCCCACAACCACAAGGACTCAGATTCTTGTAATAACCTGAATGATCTTGGAAGTGGATTCTCCCCCAGACCTTCCAGATGAAAGCCCAGCCTGGCTGACATTTTGACTTTGGCTTTAGGATACCCAGAGCCGAGAACCAAGTCCACCTGGACTTCTAAGCTGCAGAAGTGGTGGGTAATAAATGGATGGTGTTTTAAGCTGCTAAGGTTGTGGTAATTTGCTGCATAGCAGTAGAAAACCAAGACAGATGTGCACTTAGGTGTTAATGGTAGTGATATCTGGAAGGTGAGAGTGTGAGATTTTTATTTTAACATTTTTTTGGTGGTCTGTATTTTCTAATGCTCTGTAGCATGCCTGTTCCATCCATTATATTAAGAGGATATTTAACAAAAACCCTTTCAGATGGCCGGGGTTGGGGGAAAGCCCTTCCCTTCATCTCTTCCCCATCTGAAACAACCTACCACAACATTATTTTGTATCTCTTTCATGATATTTGCAGTATTTTGTACTGCTTATGTTATTATTGGGATTCCCTTGTAGCTCAATTGGTAAAGAATCTGCCTGCAATGCAGGAGACCCGGGTTCAATCCCTGGGTTGGAAAGATCCCCTGGAGAAGGAAATGGCAACCCACTCCAGTATCCTTGCCTGGGAAATCTCATGGACAGAGGAGACTGGTGGGCAGCAGTCCATGGGGTTGCAAAGAGTCGGGCACAACTGAGTGACTAACACTTACTTACTTGTTATTATTAACATGATATTTTAAACTTAAATCATCTTTAAAAAAAAAAGACACCCTAAATGTTTTAGCCTTCTCCTGAGCAATAATATTCATGAGGTCATGGGTTGGCTGTGCTGGTTTTCTTTTTCCTAGCACATCAAAATACGTAACCATAATTATTAAGAAACATGGGTCTGTGTACATCCAGTGGTATACAAAACAGGCTCTGGGAACGGCTGATCCCATATAATCCTTCCACAGCTTTGGCTTCAGTTGAAAACAAAAGCCTGAGAGGGGGTTGGCCCCTGGGTGCCTGGCAACTTCAGCCATGGCCCTGCCTACAAAAGCCCAAAGGCTGGGGATGTCAAAGCCTGGCTACTGGCTGGGCCATGGAGGGGAGAGAAACCTACCCCAGGAGGAGGTAAAACCTGGATTTATGCTTCTGGAAACTGCCCTGCCCATGGGTGGGTGTCAGAGCCCCAGCTCAGCCCAGCCCATCTGAATTCTTGACCCAGACTCCTTGACCCAGACTCCTCGACCCAGACTAATGCCGCTTTGCTTCCCAAGGGAAAGACCAGAAGCTTGAGAAGTCCCAGAAAGGATCAGACATCAACCCAAAGACCAGTAGATGAAATAGGATTTTTTTGGTCCATTTTCATTTTACCCAAAGGAAGGAGGGAGCAGCAGAAAGAGGGAGGTAGATAAATGTGAGTTTTAACATGGCTAGGCCTCATGGGAGATCTGTATCAGATGTTTCTTGGTGAAAGAGCCTACCAACTGGGTAACTTGAACAAGTGACTTAACTTGTCTGAGTCTGTTTCTTTATCTTTGAAGCAGGCAGAACGAATGTGGGTTTTGCAGAATGTTGATGGTGAGGTTGAACTCAATTCCTACTGAAATAACATTCACTACATTTGTGGTCCTCATTATCTATATACAGAGAACCACTGTATAGTCTTTTCATTGATGTTCCCCCCGCCTTTTGCCCTGACAACTCTACCGTCTGCTCTGAAAACAGCAACCAAGAAGGGGTCTCCTAAAACCCGAGTCCCATCTTGTCCCTTTCCACACAGAATCCTCCAGAAGGGAACCACCCACCTCACTTCTCTGAGTTCCTGGCCTGCTGCTTCTCAGCACAGACTCTTTTAAAACCTGCAACCTTCCCCCCTACCCCTCACCGCCCCTGGGTTCCCCATTCCCTTCCCTGATCAATTTTTCTCCTTCACACTTCCCACCATAAAACATACTGCATGTTTTGCTTATTTATTTGTTTTCTACCTTTCTCCCCCACAAGAATGTAAGCTCCATGACTACAGGGATTTTCAAAAAATCTGTTTTGTTCACAACAGTTTCCCAGAGCCTAGAACAGCGAGTGACATACGGCAAGTGCTTAGTGATTATGCGTTGCATAATGAATGAACAAGCGAGTGAATGACAGGTTGGGAGGATTAAGTGGGGCCACGAGGGTGAGGCCCTGAGTGGGTACACAGGGGCCTGACTTGCAGAGGGTATGACCTTGGGCTTGTGCAGGCCTTGGCTTGGAAAACCTGTTTCTTTTTAAAAAATATTTATTTATTTATTTGACTGTGCTAGGTCCTAGTTGCGGCAGGCACTAAGGGAGGATCTTTGATCTTTGTTGTGGCACGTGGGATCTAGTTCCCTGACCAGGGATTGAACCCAGACCCCTTGCACTGGGAGTGTGGAATCTTAGCCACTGGATCTCTGGGGAAGTCCCCTGGGGAGCCTGTTTCTTTCCCAGGACCCCTTGCGATTTGAAGGCCAGTGGCCAGGCGGGCGGCTTTTTAAGCAGCCATCTGGAGCAGCCCTCAGCTGGCTACGCTTTTGCTGGATCTTCAATACGTGATTTCCCCCCATGGACAGAGCGAGAATCATTGAAAATCATTCATGAGAAACTCACGGCTGTGCTTTCCGCAGGCGGCTTCGCAGGCCACCAGCGCCTGGTAGGGAAGGTACAAAGCGGAGCGGGCAGAGCATCCTGTCTGCTAGCCCATCACCTCTCCCCTTCCGAGGCCTGGACAGAAGAGCCGCCTTTTGGGGCAGGAGAAGATGCTTGGGTGAAGGCTGAGGTCCTGCCATGCTTAGATGGGAAATGTGCTGCCCCTTGGCTGGCTCAGCAGTGGGCATGCTTGTGGTGTGCTTCCAAGGCCCCAAGGCTGCTCCCCCGAGACTCAGCCTGGAGCCTCAGGCCTGTCCCCTTTCCTGGCTGAGGCCATAGACTGGGCTCCTCATCTGTCCCGGGGCCAGAATAGATGTGTCTCCAACCCGACCTCCAGGCAGCTGGTTGGGGCACCGACGGTGGCTGCTGGAAGGGAACCCAAGCTCCCTGCAGTGGAAGTGCACGCAGAGTCTTAACCACTGGACCGCCAGGAAAGTCCCTGAGGGAGTTTTTCAGGCAGCACACTCGGGGTGCTGATGCAGCTGTTTAATATTCCTCCACCCATCCTTCAGTTGGGGAAACTTTGAGGTTTCTCCTACGCTGTCCCCTGAGGTCCTCAGTGGGATTGTATCCCTTCCCCATTGCCCACAGGAACAGCTGCTGTGATAACATAAACGTTATGCCTTCGTTCCCTTCCAGCTCGCTGCCTCATTTTCCTTCCTGTTGTCACCACTCAGATTGTTGGGGAGGGGGGTGGTTAAAGATGGCTGTGAAGTCCTTGTCATTCCCCCTGCCAAGAAATAGGGTGTTGTTACAGATTGAATGGCTACCTCCACCCCCACCCCTACACTCCGCCCCAGCAAAGATCTGTTGAAGTCGTGTCCGACTCTGCGACCCCCATGGACTGTAGCCTCTGTCCGTGGAATTCTTCAGGCAAGAATACTGGAGTGGGTTTCCATGCTCTCCTCCTCTAGGGGACCTTCCTGACCCAGAGATTGAACCCAGGTCTTCTGCATTGCAGGCAGATTCTTTACCACTGAGTCACCTGATAAGCCTCCTTTGCATTTCACTTCACCTCCCTCCCACCTAGGAAAGATCTGTTGAAGTCCCAACCCCCAGCACCTATGAATTATCGACCTTCTTTAGAAGCAGAGTGGTTGCAGATTAATCAAGTTTAGGCCATACTGGATGAGGGTGGGCCCCAAATCCAATGACAAGTGTCCTTTGAAGAAGAGGGAGTGAAGACACAGAGACACACATGGACATGAAATGTCACAGCAGAGGTAGAGATCAGGGGACAACACATACAACAAGGAATACCACGCAGAAGCTAGGAGAGAGGCCTAGAACAGGTTTTCCCTGTGAGCCTCCAAGAAGGAACCAACTCTGATGACACATTGATTTTGGACTTGAGGTCTTCAGAGCTGTGAGAGAGTGAATTTCTGTGAGACTGCAGCCTGCATCAGCTTGTCGGCTCTTCCGATCCTGGTTGAGCTGCTTCAGCTGATCCTCAGGTTACAGAATTGTGAGCAAATAAATGTTTGTTGCTTATTTTAAGGGGGTTTGTTCCTAGGTGGCACCCTGGTAAAGAATCCACCTGTCACTGCAGGAGACTCAACAGATACGGGTTTGATCCCTGGGTTGGGAAGATCCCTGGGAGTAGGAAATGGCAACCCACTCCAGTATTCTTGTCTGGAGAATTTCATGGACAGAGGAGCCTACAGGCAGGCTACGTCCATGGGGTCGCAAAGAGTCACACATGAGTGAGCTACTGAGCACCCACACAAGCATTTATTTTAAGCTACCGAATATGCGGATGGTTCCTTGCCTGGTGGTAGATAACAGAAACACACAGGAAGTTCTGGCTCTGGGATCCTTGTCTTAAAATGTACCTGCAATGGAGCCACCCAAACCATCTTCTGTCTTCCTTCTGGTAAACTGAGCACCACTTAAAATACAATCTGGTATATTTTTTTGGCCACACTGTGCAGTTTATGGGATCTTAGTTCCCCGACCAGGGATTGAACCTGGGCCCTCAGTAGTGAAAGCCTGGAGTTCTAACCACTGGACTGCCAGGGAAGTCCCTCAATCTGGTTCTTAGAATCCACTTTTCCAGGTCCTCTGGATAGTGCTTTTGCCCTCAACTGTCCACATACTGACACCTGGTTCCCTTGCCTCATCCTGGGTGTCCCCTGCAGGTATTTCCCAGAGGTAGGACTACGACAGGGTACCTCCACCTCTCCCCCAACACATACACCATCCTTAGCCTCCAGGCTGCCCCGGAGGAAGTTGTCTCTGCCCTTTCTGGTTTACAGCCCATCTCGGTGTGCCTCCCACTCCCACAGCCCAGCATTCTCCTAGGGTGGCCATTCTGGATCCCTGCCCTTTGTCACACGTAGCCCTCACCTCTACAGCAAGCCCCACATCAGCCTCATGCTAAGACTAGTTGCCCTGGGGGTCATAACAATGTTGTGTTAGTTTCAGATGTGCAGCAAAGTGATTCAGTTATCTATCTACGTCTATCTACCTGTATTCCTTTTTTGATTCTCATAAAATTCTTTTTTCTCTGTCCTTCCTGACCAGCCATGTGGCACTCATTTCTGCCCCGTCTTTGTTTACATTCTTGCCCTTACCTGCAAAGCCCTTTGCCTCTCTTCCTACTTCCCCCCACCTGCCCCTTAAGATCCTTCCGACTGAGTCCCTTCCTTCCATGAATCCCCCGGCAAGTATCTGCGATGGGTCAGAGTATGGGCTCTGTAGCCCTACTCTCTGTATTCGAATTCTGATTCTGCCACCTTCTTCCTGTGTGACCTTAGACGAGTTAATGAACCTCTCTGAGCCTCAATTGCCTCACCTGTAAGATGGGAATCATTATAGTTCTGTCTCATGGGGTCGTTATGAGGATGAGATGAAGTCATGATTGTAAAGTGCTGCAACAGTGCCCAGCACAACCGAAATGCTTTATTAACGTCTGTGAAATAAATAACTGAGAGTTGTCATTGGATATGGTATTTGCTATTGCATGTGTATGTGTGTGAGGCAGAGCCCATGCCAGGGAACCTGCCTCTCCCTAGGATTGGCCTTGGATCTTGCTTTTCTCAGACCTTGAACTTCCCTCTGGGTTCCTGGCTGGCCTTGGCTTTAGCTTACCTCCCCAACCCACTTCCATCTGGTTGCTCTCCCACCAGGGAGCCATGCCCACCCCCGGGACTGCTCACTGCTCAGTGCTCCCACTTCCACCCTCAGCTTGGGGCCGGGTACCTTTCCTGCCAATCTGGGTGCCAACGCTGGAGGTGGCTTTCCCAAGCTGATTTGTTCTAGAACTCATCCTTTCCAGCCACAAGGGGAGAAGAAGGTTGTGAGAGCCCTACAGCATCATTTCACAGCTGGAAAGGTGGCATGAGGGATCTTTCTGGCTGCCTGAGCTTTGAGAAGATGCCCTAAAACTGGTCATTGTAAGAAAATGATAACGTACCTTTGAGAAGCCACTGGGCGTGGCGTGTGTGGCTTTGACCTGCTGGCCCTGGCAGGAGACTCTGTACAGGGCTATGTCACCAAAGCCACTCAACATCCCTGCAGAGTAGAGAGCGTTATCCCTTCTTTAAAGATGGTGAAACTGGGGCATAGAGGAGGGGAGTTACTTTTCCAAGATCACACAGGGGGAAGAGGTTGGGAGTGGAGAGGAGGCGTGGGAAGTTGGAGGAAGCTCAGGTTTGATTTTTCCCAAAGCCCACACTCTCTCTCTCCTCCTCCTGTAGTGACCTTTGGTGTCCCTTGGTCCGAATCCTCCTCAAAGTGGGGAGTCCGCCATGGCATTCCAGCACCTCCTCACCAGCTTGGAGCCGGGCCTGGGCTGACCCTCCCCAGGCCAGCTGGGTTTTGCTCGAGAAAATGTGATTAAAGTTGGTCTCTCCCGAGAGGGTCTGTTTTAAAGCATCAAAGGCTGGAAGCAAGAGGAATGTTCATAATTTTCATGGCGGTCTTCGCTGCTGGGTTTATTTCCAACTGGCCCTGTGCTTGGGCATCCATGGAAATATTAGACCTCCCGGCAAAACCTGCAGGGTTGTCAATTCAGAAATGGAGAGTGGGAAAATGAGAATAAAAACAAAACCCCATCTCCAGCGAATGTTAGAATTCTGACGGCAACTAGGCACCTGGAATCCTTACTGTGTGGATTCAGGATGAAAAAAAAAATCCATATCTGTGAAAGCGGGAGCTTCTCCAGCCTGCTTTTAATTGCACCTGGAAAGGGGCTTAATATCTCAGCCAATTTCTCATCATCTTTTGCAAATCTTGGGCTGCTCGGGTCCCCAGGGGGTTTGTGTAATAAAACGGGATGGTTAAAGGGCATGTTTCTGCATTAACGAATCTTTCTGCACTGGCTGGGCTCGAGCATTATGTAAATGTTTACTGTAATTAAGAGATGAAGTTGTCACGGTACAGGATTTTGGTTGCTGGTGTGGAGTTCCTGCCGTGCCCCAGCAGTGAATACTCACCCAAGAAGGAAGTAGCCGAGAGGGGACAAGGTGGAAATGAACGCATTATACTAGGCTAACCCCGAGAATAATTGTCTGGTTATAACGTGCCCTTCAGCTTAACAATACAAGCAGGAGTCAGAGCCATGTCTCGGGAAGACAGGTCTGGACTCAGACACGTCGATTTGCCTTCGTGCCTCTGCCGTGGTGTGGTGGCCACGCTTCTGTTACACTGCCTTGAGCTTAAAGTAGAATTTCTCTTGCTCGATCCCAAAGATGAGAGGATATGTGGAATCCCAAGAACCCGTATTTGTTGTATGTATTTTTTGCTTGTTTCTTTTTTTGGAGGAGGAGGGAGTGGTGGTGAATTCAGCATTAAAAAAAAAAAATTGAAGTATGATTTTCATGCAGTGAAACACACATCTTAAAAAATACAGCTTTATCGAGGTATAATTGACATACAATAAACTGCACTTATTTAAATTATACAATTTGATACGTTTTGACATATGCATCCACCCGTGCAACCGTCACCATAATCAAGATCGTGAATATATACATTGCTCCCCAGCGTTTCCTCATACCCTCCCTTGTCATTGCTCCTGCCTGCCTGTCCCCGGACCCCATCCCAGGCAACCACTGATCTGCTTCCTGTCATTGTAGAATGGTTTGCATTTTCTACCGTTTAATATAAATGGAATCATGCAGTAAGTACTCTCTGGCTTCTTTCAGCCTGATTATTTTGAGATTCATCCATGTTGTGTGTATCAGGGGTTCATTCCTTTTATCGATGACTGGTATTCTACTGTGTGGCTACACCACAATTGGTTGATCCATACACTTGGTGGTGAATATTTGGGTTGTTTCAGTTTGGGGCTATGACAGATAAAGCTGTGGTGAACTTTCATGTACATATCCTTTCATTTCTCTTGGGTAAATACTCAGACTAGGTCATGGGGCAGGTATCTGTTTAATTTTTATAAGAAACTGCCAAGTCATTTTCCCAAGTGGTTATACCACTTTCTACTCCTATCTGAGATGTATGGGAATTCCCATCTCTCTACCTCCTTGCCAACATTTGGTGTTATCACTCTTTTTAGTTTTAGCTATTCCAGCTACTGTGTATGTGTATTTGTGTGTGTGTGTATTTTAATTAAAATTTCTTTTCTATGCTTCCTTAAAATTTTATAAGGCACATGAGTGCATACATATGTAAAAATTCATCAGGTTGTACACTTAAGTTTTCTGCATTTTACTGGATATAAATTATTTCTCAATAAAATATTATAAAAAAACTTTATAGGGAGAAGATTCCCTGGAAATGAAATCATCTTCTATTTATATTCCTGTAAGTAGCTTTCCCAACCAAGCAGGGACTCAGCTCTGGTAACTAACTGGTCCTTTAAGAAGGCCTGCCGGGTCGCTGGTGGTGAGTTGAGGTTTCAGGCCTGGGTAGGTGTGGCACAGGTCAAGGAAGACAAGCTGGGACCCCGGGCTGGTGCCAACACAGGTGAGTCATCCGGTTTCCTGGATCCTGGAAAACTGTGCCCAGGGCTTTTTTGCGAGGTCCGTCTTTGATGTCGAAAAGATGAAAGCTTTACAAGCCGTGACCACACCCACCTGCAAATGGAGGTGGCAGCCCACTCCCGGTGGAGAAGGGTGGAGCCCTATGCCCAGTGGTGGGGGTGGGGCATGAGCGGGGTGGGTGTAGGGGCAGGCTATCCCTTTGGGTCACTTTGTGGAGGCCAGTCCCAGACTCTGTTGCCTTCCCGAATGCCTGAGCATGAGCATGGCCCGGCTCCGCTGACTTGGCCTGGTACCCAGGTCATCTCTCTCTCTCTTTTTTTTTTAAAATTTTTTTTATTTATTTGGATGTGCGGGCTCTTAGTTGCCGCATGCAAGATCTTTCATCTTTGTTGTGGCATGCGGGATCTTTTTTTTTAGTTTTGACATTAGAACTCTTAGTTGTGGCACGCGGGATCTAGTTCCCTGACCAGGGATCAAACCCAGGCTCCTGAATTGGGAGCTCAGTCTTAGCCACTGGACCACCAAAGAAGTCCCTGCCTGGGTCATTTCTGAGTTTGCCTTTACACTTCTGTGCCTGTTCCACATCGGTGGCCCAGTGTACCTGGATTGGGGGTTCCCAGTCCTGGGGCTGTGCCACCCACTACTCTGGTGGGAGGGTGTTTGGAAATGGGTCACAACTGCATGCGGTGAATGGGCAGGGACAGTGTGTGGGACAGCTCAGTGGAATGAAGGACTGTCCTATCCCAAAAGCTAACAGAGTGTTCCAGGTTGAGAAATGAGCTGGTTCTGATAGGGAAGAGTTAGTTGATTGCTTAAGCGGTAAATAATTCCATTCATTCAACATCTTGCGTTCATCTTGCGATGTCCATCAGATCATTCAGATTTTGTTGGTTGTATCCATACTGCATTGCTGCTGCTGACTAAGAAATACATCCGGACTCTCAACAATGCACAAAATACTCTGCAGAGCTCTGATCTCCCCCGACCCCTTTCTTTTTTCCCCGCAGCACAGCTCAGCTTGTGGGATCTTTAATTCTCTGATCAGGGATCGAACCTGGGCCCCCCAGCAGTGAAAGCAAGGAGTCCTAACCACTGGACCATCAGGAAATCCCTTCAGTCTTCCCTATCTTAAAGGTTACACTTCTGCCTTACCCTATTTCTAAACTTTCTGGCATCCAAACATGGAGTATGAGAGATGTTTAAGGAACAGGATTGATTTCAAAAGCAATAACATCCTTTCTGAGTCTTATTTAGTATTCATTTTCTTTTTTTAGGATTCATTTGGCACCGAGTATTTTTTTTTTTTTTTGGCACCGAGTATTTTAAGCAAACCCAAACCTCTCTGCAGGTCTTGACACGTAGCTAGAGGGGTGCCGAAATGGAAGAGTTCTGGTTGGCATGACCCGTGCGGGTCTGGTGACGGTGCAGAGAAGGGAGCTGCAGTTTTCTGACATTAAATATTAACACTGGATATTAATAATGAAGGCTGACAGTTCTTTTTGCAGTGGTGTTTCTGAGTGTGTCTCTCCCCAGCCTGCTAGGCCAGCTGGCCTGGGCCCTTCCCCTGCCAGAGCAATGTGGCTGGAGCCCCCTGCTCTCCGAGGTCAGGAGAGGTAAGGTAAACAACCCCGCGTTGTCACCCACAGAGGCAGGGATCGCCTGCCTGGGCCTCGAGCACAGCTCCTCTCCTTGTCTTCCCTCCTGTCCCCAGTGACAGGGAAGCAGCTGGTGGCGAAAGGAAAAGCAGGAGGTGGACGCCTGAGATGATGGAATGGACCACTGGCCCCCGGGCAGGAGGAGGAAACTGGCTCCCTGCTCAGAGGTCCCAGAAGGACCCGTGGCCCCAGGGGAGCACTCAGATCCAAGCCCTCAGCTCCCCAGAGTGGCCCCCATTCCTGCCTTCTGCAGGCTTTGTTAGAAGTTGAGCAGTGTCTCTCTTCTGGGTCAGGAGGTCTCAGTTTGATTAAAGGGGTGGCAACATGGGTGCCAAGTAGACCTGGGCCATGCAGGCTTTGATGATGCAGATCTTGATGTGGCAAGAATCTGGCCTTGTAGACCTGTGCTATGCAAACCTGAGCCACGTAGACCCTGATCTTGCAGACACAGGCTGTGTAAACTTACCTGGCCACCCTAGCTTCACGCCCGCATGCTTGTCTCAGCTCTGCTAGCCTCCTGGCTGGCTGAGCTCTGGTGACCTGTGGACAAGGGCATGGACACCCAGGCAGTCTGGAATTTCCACCAGGGAGCCCATGCTTGGAGCTGGAAAATGAAGCACCCAGCGAGCTCTTCTGTCATAAAATGTACAAGGAATCAAATGTGAAATAGCCCCCGTTTGGCACACTCCATTTATGAATGACCGGGTGTTCACTTTGCTTTCATAAAACCACATACTCCTGTATGTACAGTTTCTCCTTTCCCTCCCCGCCCCGCGCTTGATGGTGGCGAGTTTAAATATGGCCCTTGGAGTGGCTGGGCTTTGCATATATTCTTGGGGGACCCAGGTCCACTTTAAAGCAGAGGCCAAAATCTGAGGAAGGTGTCTCAGCTTGGCACTAGTACCTCATTCTGAGAGAAAAGGTTTATAATCTGAGGAAGACTCATACTAGAGTCATT
The DNA here is from genome assembly GCF_019320065.1 of Cervus canadensis. NCBI lineage: Eukaryota > Metazoa > Chordata > Mammalia > Artiodactyla > Cervidae > Cervus > Cervus canadensis. Next base: position 46,756,844 of record NC_057419.1, read on the forward strand.
TTCTCTGAGGAAAATGGTGAGATCCAGGAAACCTCCAGTGACTGATTGTTTATGGCACCTTGCCATGGGGAGCTAAGACCCTAGCCAGGATCTCTGGCTTACCCGCTGACTTTCCCCTTCTCAGTCAGCACCTGCCTGCCTTTGCTGTGAGACAGGGCCAGGCAGCTGAAGTGAAAGAGGAGGTGGGGCCCGAAGCCTCCATCAATGGTGGTAATTAATTGGGCTTGTGGTCGCCTTACACCTCTCATTTGAGGCTGTACAGGTGCTCCACAGACATAAATTAATTAGGCCTCCCATGCCTCCTGTGGGCCTGGACAGATGTTGGATTCCAGAGGCCCTGGTTTCCCCATCTTCAGGGCAGAGCGTGAGGGGTTTGGTCAGACAGTGACAAAAGCACTGTGCCACTGGATCAGTCCCTGCCCTGCCAAGGAGGGCTGGGCAAATGGGAATTCCCTGAAAACACATTTGTTTGGCGTTCCCAAGCCAAACCTTCATTCCCAGAGTGCACCTCTGCGGAGTGCTATGACTAGGCCTCATCCAGTGACCACCTGCTGGCTTTGGCATCTGAATGGAGGCTACTGCCTTCTCAGTCACTGACTCACCAATGCAGTGCAAATGTGGAGGGTCAAGTTCTTCCTTGGGTGGCAAGCCATGCAGGAGAAGGCAAAGTTTCTTTCTTTTCCCAAGCAAAAAAATTAATGAGTAATGGTTTCTGGAATTTCTCCTCAGAGAATATAACCTCGTCAGCTCTAGGCTTCTGGCTTCTGAACAATTGTTCTCAGTAATAATACAGAACCACTTCATAATAATACATCCTTCTGTGTGTTCAAGAAAGTAGCAATTTATTCCAGGCAAGACTGGAAAAAAAAAAAGGTTGCTTTTATTCATCTTGATACCTGCCCACCCCAGAGATCAAGCAGTGAGGAGGTTGGTTAATCAGCTTAGGCTTTTTGGAGGTCTTTAATGAGCACCTATGGCATGCCCAGAAGTGGGGGCAGGCGTCATGAGGGAGACAGTAAAAAGGAGCTGTAAGAGCTGAGAATATTTTCTGGAAAGATTAGCCTTAAATACATGCCAAACTGGCTTTCCTTAAGTGCACTTTTGAGAAAGATGAGGTGAATTGATGTTTGTCATCCATATCAACCTCTGTTAGAGAGCTAAATAGGACATTTCCCAGACTCTCTTGCAGCTAGGGTTCGAGGTATGATGAGGTTCAGCCAATCAGACATTCTTGTGTGAAACCTGACTTTGGATCTCAGTGAAAGAGAGAGAAAGGCATGCCTTTTGCTGATGTGAATCACAGCTGAGGCCACATGGTTCTCAACCTGGCAGTGATGGTTTCTGCTTATGTAATGGCTACCTGATCATGACAGCTCAGTTCTGTGGTGTGACTTTGGGGGACTTTCCTGAAAGTTCAGCACAGAGTGGGTCTCTTCAGTCCTCCAGATAAGCTTGTGAGCCTCTTGATATCCTACAAGGAATCTCTTTCTGTTGCAACTAGCTGGAGGGGATAGCTGGAGAGGATACTCTACAAGGAATCCCTTTCTGTTGCAACTAGCTGACCCCTGACTCACTTAGGCGTCCACTCTCAGTTCCTCCAGTTTCTCCCCCATGCCGCCCCCATCATCCCACCCCATCTTATCTTTCTTATGCAGGTAACTCCTACTCATTCTTCAAGACTCAGTACAGATGTCACCTCCTCCATGAAGCTTTTCTTGATATATATGTCACCTCTACAGCCTGCCTGCTCCATGGCACCCAATGCGTCCCTTCACAGGCTCTTTTTCTTTGCCTTCTTCCTCCACTGCACTGTGAGCTGCTAGGAGCTAAAGACTATCTTTTCTGGAGGTCCCTGGTGCCTAACACCTTGCATGTAGTAGGTGCTCAAGAAAACTTCTTTTGTTGAATTAGAAAGCAACATACTGGACTTAGAGATTATCATACTAAGTGAAGTAAGCCAGACAAAGGCAGATATCATATGATATCACTTATATGTGGAATCTTAAAAAAATGATACAAATGATACAAATAGAAACAGACCTACAGACATAGAAAACAAACTTATGGTTACCAAAAGGGAAGGAAGAGGAGGGATAAATTAACAGTTTGGGATTAACAAATACAACATACTATATATAAAATAGATAAACAACAAAGTCCTACTCTATGGCACAGAGAACTGCATTTAATATCTGGTAAGAAACTATAATGGAAAAGAATCTGATAAAGAATAGATTTATATATATCTATGTATGTATAACTGAATCACTTTGCCGTACAGCAGAAATGAACACAACATTGTAAAACAGCTACAAAGAAAGAAAGAAAACAACATACAGCAAATAGTCAGATGTGAAGTTATGTGGTTCAGACCTCGGTTCAGTAAAGGGAGAAACCACCATTGCCTAGAGGAAATGGGAATGTCATGAGGGGAAGCAATGATGACCCAGAAGCCAGGAGAGCCCCCTTTCTGGGTCTGGTTTCCTCATCTAGAAAATGAAGGGTGAGCATTCATTAGTGTTTCCTGATGTGCATTCCTCTGAATATGACTTCTGTAAAATGTTACCTGGGAGACAAGGGTTCCATGAGCACATGTGTTTGGGAAATGTTGGGTTCAGCAAAGTTAAACAGGTTTCTCTACTACAGAACTTCTCAGGGCCTTTAATATGCGAGAGTACCTTGTGACTCTGGACAGTTCTAGCATGCAGGGTCGTATCAGTTTTCTTTTGCTTTGACAGTGCTAGAAAACCTCAACAGCCTACAACGATACTTATTTCTTGCTCAGGTGTCTCAAATCTTCCGGGGATTGGCTGGGCACCCTCGTGGCTGGTGGTGGCTGCTTAGAGGGCCGTCTGAGTTGGTCCTGGTTGGGATGCTTACAGCAGGTCTGCTCTGTCTCACCGATATCCCACCCTCCTGTAGCCTATCTGGGCGTGTTCTTGTGATGGTGGCAGAGGCTCAAGAGAGCAAAGTCCCAGCTCACTGCAAACCTCTGCTTCCTTCAAGTCTGCGAGCATCTATCAGTCCACTGGCTAAGGGCCAAGCAGGTCACCTTCCCACCTGCCGTGGGAAGACACTGAAACTCTATGGCCAAGGGCGTGGGTTTCAGGAGGGTCAAGAGTTGGGATCACCTCTACTACACAGTGTTTCCCAAGGTCACATAACCAAGGAATTCCTTTGCCTATCCCACTGGCTTCCACAACATATACTTTGGGAAACGCTTGAGTAGCAAGGCTTTACATCTTGTGCAGTTCTGATACCTTGATTCTGGACTCCGGCTTCAGGATGGAGTTGATAGCAGATCTGGGTGGAGCTCAGTAGATGGGATTTGACCAGAAGCAGCAGAAGTGACTAGAGGCGGCTCCCTCGCAACCACACTCTGTGGGCGAAGTTGTGATCAGATGGGGTACCTCCCAGCTATTCCCATGATGCCCCTGTGCTTCACCTTCCCCTCCTCTCCCCACCAGTCTTTCCTCCAGCCCTTGCTGGGGGTGAGCAGAATCCTCCCAGAAGCATCACTTTCTGAGAGGCGTAGTTCTAGGAACTGCATGGCTGTGCTGGGAAATTCATTTTTCCTGTGTTCTGTTGCTCCAGGAAGGTGCTGTTCAGAGACTGGAGTGAGGGACAGCCTTCCTGGGCATGGGTATGGAGCCTCTCAACTTTCCCCCAGCTCTAGGCCAGGGACCAGGTTCCTGCCATGGAAGAGTCTTAGGGAGACTTTGGGAGTTGGGGCTACTCCCCTTCTCAACAGATCTGGATACCTGCACTGCCCTCTTACCTCCCTGGGTTGGGGATGAGGTCGGGGTGGGGTGTCTGCCTGTTCGTTCTCTACTGAGATGAGCATCATAACTGCTCTGGACTTCACCCAACTGCCAAGTCCAAGTAGCAACTTAGCAGCCACACCCAGCACCCTGCAGAGTGACGGCGCTTCAGTGAGGTGGCCCTGAGCACTCACCCAGCGCCTCTTTTAGTTTTCAGACTCAACTCATCCAGCAGCCCCGCCTGCCGTCCAGTAGGCGCGGTGGAAATGCTTCCTGTTTATGACTCCCTGTCTTGTGTCCCCAGAACTTAGAGAGGTGGAGTTTCCGACCTGACACCCGGGGCTGCTTCAGATTTATCAAAGCTCACCCGATCCCTTTTGTAAATGCCCTGTGGCTTTTGGGGGTGGTGGTGGTGGGTGAGTTCCAGGCATGGGGGCTGCCGGCAGCTTGGGTTCCCTTTGGGGCACATAAATTTGGCCTTGTTAAGGAAGCTGCAGGGACGCGAGGATGAAGGCGATCAGGTTACAAAAGCACACTGGGCCCCTGATGGCTTCATAGGAGGCCTGGGGCACACAAAAGGCCTCGGGGTCTGGGGCGGGTTAGGTGGGGGAGGGGCTGAGGCCCAGCTGGTCACCTCCTATAGGCCCTCAGAGGGCCCGCCCACCCAGGGGACACCCTTCATTTTAAGTAGATCGGAAGGGCAGGGGCCTAGGTAAAACTCCACCAGAAACACCTGTTTCTCTCTCTGAGTGGGGAACACCTGGAAATGTGGTGAGGTTATGATTTTATCAGAAATACATGCAGCCAAATGTGTGCGTAGAAAAATTACTGAGAGGAAACACAGGATGTATGTTACCAGTGGAAAATCCTTAGCTTCCAATGATAGGTAATTTACATTTCTTTTTAAATACTTTTTTGGTAATTTCCAAATTTTCTACAGTGACTACAAGTTATTGTTAAATTTGCACATAAAGTGGTGGAAAAAAGAATAGAGGGAATGGCATAGTCACGTTTTTGGAGAAATAATTGTTCTATAATGCTTTGTACTGTATATTCAATAGAATCTCAGTTCAATAAAACAAAAAGTATAAAGGGTGGGAAGGAAATACAGAAAACTGTTATCAGTGCTTATCTCTAGAAATATGGTTGATTGAACATTTAAAAAACATTTTCTAGAGGAATATTATGTTTTAAAATTAGGAAAATGAACATATTTTTATTTCTACCTTTATTCTTTCAATAAATATATATCTGGCACCTACCAGGTAGAAGGTAGTGAATGGCACTGGGCTTGCACAGATGAAGCAAACAGACCTTGTCTCTGGTTCCTAGAATTGAAAACCTAAGGGAGATACAGTCACCAGGTGATCTTTGAGTGCACAAACTTGTCATCTGCCAGGCGGCCATGACATTGGGTGTCTTGACTTGGTCTGAGATATCAAATAGTCTGTCCTGCAGAAGCCACTTTTAAACTAAAATTGAAAGAGTAAGAAGGGGTTAGCTAGACAAGCACTGTGGGAAGGGCTTTTCAGGCTGGAGCAAAGGCCCTGTGGCAGGATGGAGGGGCCTGGAAGGAGTGGAGCTATCCTGGCAGGGTCTCAAGTCCCTTTTTAGGAGAGCAATTTGGAGAAGGAAGACAGAAAGCAGGGAGACCTGTTAAGAGGCCTGGACCAGGGTGGGGAGGGGAGTCGGTGCTAAGTGGGGTCTAGAGACCCACCTGCATAGGGGTCTCTAAGTGGCTGGTGGCTCTGTGCCCAGGGATTTCTTGCCACCTGCGTGGTTACCTGGTTCTCTCTTGCTGGCTCAATGGCCAGGCCCAGCTCAACCCTAGCTGATCTGAGCAGAAGGAAGAAGCATCCTGTAGCATGGAAGCTTGTCTGAGCTGTATGTAGGCCCTGACAATGACCACATCTAGGGAGGAGGGAAGCAGAGACAGCCTGGCTTGCCAAGCCCCAAGACATGAAATTAAAACATGTTTGTTCCTTGGAAGAAAAGCTATGACACACCTAGACAGAGTATTGAAAAGCAGAGACATCACCTTGTCGACAAAGGTCTGTATAGTCAAAGTTATGGTTTTTCCAGTAGTCATGTACAGATGTGAGAGTTGGACCATAGAGAAGGCTGGGTGCCAAAGAATTGATGCTTTTGAGCTATGGTGCTGAAGAAGACTTTGAGAGTCCCTTGGACTGCAAGAAGATCCAACCAGTCAATCCTAAAGGAAATCAACCCTGAATATTCATTGGAAAGTCTGATGCTGAAGCTGAAGCTCCAATACTTTGGCCACCTGATTCGAAGAGCCGGCTCATTGGAAAAGACCCTGATAGTGGGAAAGATTGAGGGTAGGAGGAGGAGGGGACGACAGAGGATGAGATGGTTACACGGCATCACTGACTCAATGGACATGAGTCTGAGCAAGCTCCAGGAGATGATGAAGGACAGGGAAGCCTGGTGTTCTGCAGTCCATGGGGTCACAAAGAATTGGACATGACTGAGTGACTGAACAGCAAATTCACACAACAGGTTAGTAGACAGCAATAAAAAGAAGTAAACTCTGCCCATGCAATAACATGGAAACTTTCAGAAACACAATGTTGAGCAAAACGAACTGGAGACAAAAGAACGCAAATTGTACATTTCAGGGATTATAAAGTTCAAAGTCAGGCAGAACTAATTTATGCTGTTGGAAGCCAGGACAACAGTTAGCCTTGAGGGTGCAGGGTAGTCACTGGAAGGGTCCCTGGGAGGCTTCTTGAGTGTTGGTCATGCTTCTTGACTTGATCTGAAGGCTGGGTGACACGGGTATAAGTTCATTTAGTGAAATGTCACCAAGCTGTACACTTATGACATGTGTGCTGTACTTCATGTACATTTTGCTTGAATTAGAATTTATTTACGAAAATCCCCTGGGCTTAAAAAAAAAAATCCCCTGGGCTGCTGTATGGAGAATTGGACGATGGGGGAGGGTAGAGGCAGGCAGACTTGTGAGGTGGCTGGGCTACCAGTGAGAAAAGAGAAGAGGGAAGAGGGGAGGCAGGAAGGTAGGAAAAGGCAGAGCTCTTAGTGCCACTGATGGGCTGGTGGGGGTGTTCAGAGGTTCTGAGGGCAGTGGGAGAGGCCCCATGAACGCTAGGACAGAGCTGTGGATGCCAGGCAGCCTGCCCCTCACAACCAGTGTTTTCTGGGGACATTGTGAAAGAATCGACACAGCATTCCTTTCTTAGAGACTGTATGCCCCCATCAGCAGTGGATGAAAGTTCTATTTTCTCCATATCCTAACAACACTTGACAAATATGGTTGAAGGATCTTACAAAAATTTTTTTTTTAATTAAAAATTTTTTGATATGGACCATTTTTTGAAGTCTTCATTGAATTTGTTACAATATTGCTTCTGTTTTATGTTTTAGTTTTTTGACTGTGAGTCACGTGCAATCCCTCCTCGACCAGGGATTGAACCCACACCCACTACATTGGAAGACAAAGTCTTAACCACTAGACAGCCAGGGAAGTCTCTAAAGGATCTTTTTAAAGCATAAATCAGGTCATGTTGTTGTCCTGCTCAAAACCCTCCGATGATTTCCTGTATCGATTAAAATCCTCACTCTTACTAGGTCTATAACCCCGTCCCTACCTCTTTCGCAAGAGGCTGAGCGTGGTCTTGCCTCAGGACATTTGCACTTGCTGTGCTCCTCACATCCAGCTCTTTGCATGTCTGTTTTTTCTTATCATTCAAGATTCAGTATGTTTTGGTTACTGTTGCTTCATGAGCCACTGTAAAACTTAAGGACACAAAGGAAGGATTTTATTATGTTCATGGATTCTGGGAGTACAAGAGTACAGACAGGGCACAGCAGATTGGCTTGTTTCTGCTCCAGCACAGGTGAGAAAACAAAGTCTGGGGGTGACCTGCGACTAGGCTCTGGACTTATCTGGAGGCTCCGGGCACCTGCACTGGGAAGGCTTGAACCCTCAGTTTACCTGGGACGGTTTACCAGAGCAACTCCGCATGACCTCTCTTACTCCTTGCACTTCCTTACAGCATGGCAGCCTAAGGTCAGTCACACTTCTCACATGGCAGCTCATGGCTTCACTGTGGGTGTTCTTGGAGACCAAGAACTCCATGGCCTTTTGCCACCTAGCTTTGGAATTCTCCTGGTGTCACATCTGATGCACTGTATTGGTTGAAGTAGTCAGAAGCATGCCCAGATCGAAAAGCAGAGGACATAGACCTCATCTCTCAATAGAGGAATGTTAAAGAATCTTGTGGCCATTTTTTTAAGGCCATGACACAAGCTGAATGTCCCTCCCTAACCACAATACCTAAATCAGAAGCCCCTGTTCAATATTTACCATGTTTTTCTATTTCATCTTCTTTATAGTACTTATCAGAACCTGAGCCTATTTTACTTTATTATTACAAGTTTATTTTCTGTCTTCCCCCACTGGAATAGAAGTTCCAGGACAGCACATGCTTGTTTATATTTTTTCTTTACACTTTTATATCACTAGTGGGTAGAACAGTACCTGAAACATAGTAGGAGCTTGGTAAATATTTGTTGAAAAAAATGATAAAGTGGTAAGCATGTGAGGTGCTCTATCCGCAGAGGATGGCTTTGTTTGTTTTTTATTTATTTCTTTGGCTGCATTGAGTCTTAGTTGTGGCACACGGAATCTTCATAGCATCATGTGGATCTTTCAGCATGGGCCACAGACTCTCTAGTTTTGGCTCATGGGCTTAGCTCCTCCGCGGCATGTGGGATCTTAGTTCCCCGACCAGGGATTGAACCTGCATCCCCTGCCCTGCAAGGCAGATTCTTAACCACTGGACTACGAAGGAAGTCCCAGGGGATGGCTTTTTTTTTTTTTGAGGAGTCCAGTAAAGGCTTCTTGGAGGAGGTGACGAAAGCTGAACTTTGAAGAACTAGAAGGTGTGTAGCTGGTGGGCGGGGAGTGGTACATTCCAGAAAGAGAGATCAGTGGCTGTGAAGGCACATGGGATCCAGCTAGGGCGCCTCCTGGAGTGACTTGCTCAGTGTGAGTGGGGAGGCACTGGGTGGAGATGAAGGTGGAGGGGTGGTGTGGGGGGCAGACCACACCAGCTCTGCAGCTTCAGAGCCGCAGCACAAAGGCCAAACTGGTTTCACTCACGATGGCTGTGGAAAACCCCATGCATAATTTTAAGCTGATCTTAAATGATGGGATCGGATGAGTTTTTCTCCAAAGGTCATTTCTTACAGATGGAGTGTTTTTCTCATGGGGTGGGGGTAGGGGTCCAAGGTGCACTTGAACAAGGCCTTGCATGTAGCCCCCGATCCCTGCTCCCCTCATTAAGTCGCAGACAGGCCTTCTGTCCGGGCTGCAGCAAAAGGTCCAGGGGGCCCAGGTCTGGGAACTGACTTGCATCCCGGGCCTCCTGGGAATGGGTGGAGCTGAAGTTCATCTCTCGGTTTCACTGAAATAGAGAGAGAAGCTGCTGACAGAGTCTGGCTCTTTTGTGACCCCATGGACCACAGCCTGCTAGGCACCTCTGTCTATGGGATTCTTCAGGCAATAATACTGGAGTGGGTTGCCATTTCTTCTCCAGGGGAACTTCCTGACCCAGGGATCAAACCCGTGTCTCCTGCATTGGTAGGCAGATTCTTTACCACTGAGCTACCTGGGAAGCCCAACAGAGATCCTACCCCTTAACAGTAACCCTTTACAGTATTAACAAAACCCAGTATGTGGTGTCTGGGGCTTGCTTCAAAGCATCCTAGGGTTGGGATGAGTGGGGTAGAACCGACCCTGGGTTGCAGGTTGTTGAAGCTGGCGATGGGTCCCAGCAGTTCCTTATAATATTTCCTTGATTCTCCATAATGAAAAGTATAAGAAGACATCACACTCACTCCAGTAAAATCCTAGTCTCCCCTCTTCTCTCTGCCCTTTCGAAAAACTTGTGTTGGGTACATTCCTTCCGAATAACTAAAAACAATATCTCTTGGCCATAATGTCAGGATAACAGCAAGATTATTGGCAACTCACAGAGGATGTGAAAACAGTAATCTTGTTTTTCAACTTATTGTAGTGACTTAATGTTCATATATTTTATTCTGAAGTGTGGAAAATGAATATTGAAAGTGTATACTCCAACACAGAAGCTATTATTTTTAACGTTCAAGTTTATGTAGAGTACAAAAGTGTCAACTTTCATAAGGCAAGCAGGGAGACTAAACTTTATTGTTTCAGAGGATTAAGGAACAGACTCTAGATCTGAAGATGGTGTCTTTCATACCCAACTGAGTACACCTAGGTTTCCCCAGACTGAAAGTTTGGGGTTGTGACAGTTGTGAGGACAGAGAATGGCAGTTACCATTTCTACCAAGAGCTCAGTCCACAGTGATGAGATTTCAATGCCTATGTTTGGATATACCCTTTCCAACATGGCCACCAGTTTCAACATGGCTGCCATTAGTGCTGTTGAGTGCCCATCAGGGACTGCTACTATTCTCTGAATTCTGAGGGAAAACTCTGTTCTCAGGCTGTGTGAAGCCTCTCTTCTAAAGGAGCCGTTCAATAGGTCTGTGTACATGGGCACAGAGATACATACTCTTGAGGATGCCCCAAAAAACTGGGGGGAAGAAGTTAGGTTGAAGTTCTAGAATGAAACATCCAAACAAGGTCACAAGGTTGACTGCCTTGGCTCTGTGGGCTCCATTGCTGGTGGGAAGTTTGTAGAAGCCACAGCCAGGGCCTTCCCAGAGAGGCCATCTTAGGAGTGCGGGCTGACAGGAGGTATCTTTACTGAGTCCCATGAATGCTGATGGTGTAGGGGGAAGAGGATGGCTCCAGGGATAGGATCAGGATATGGGTGGTATGCTGAAGTTACCCCAGTCTGCAGACTGCTCCTCTGACAGGCCAGTGGTGAGCCTGTGGAGCCTGGGGACCCATGTGAGGGTAGGCCTCAGTATAGGAGGGGTTCTGGGAGCAGAGGAGTCCAGACAACCAAAGCTCATGGTTCACACCCCTTCAAGCAGACATCAAGAATGAACAGTAAAGACCCCTGCTCGAGGTTTCTGGGGAAGGGGAGGTCTTCAGGAGGCTCATTTGTGCTGTGGACTTGTGAGCATGGGACTCGGGCCCTTCATGGGTGGGAGGGTCCTACCGTGCTCTGGCCAATCCCAGTGCACCCTGTGCAGTCACAGCAAAGGCCTGAGAGGTTCCCCTTGGCCCTGTCCCTGCCCCACCTGCTCTCAGGGAAGCCGCCTATCTCCCAGTGCATAAGGGCCTCAGGGGCAGTGATTCCCATGGGGCGGTAGCTCAGCGCTGCAGCTTTCCAGCCTACAAATGACTCAGCTCCCTTCCTCAGTCATTGCCCTGAGTTAGATCACGTCAGCATCCAGCTCAGAGCCCTCCCCTGGCTCCCCACTGCCCTCAGATAAAAGCTCAAGTCCTGAGACTTCCCTGGCAGTCCAGTGGTTAAGACACCTCACTCCCAATGCAGAGGGCACCAGTTTGATCCCTGGTTGGGAAACTAAGATCGTGCATGCTGCATGGTGCAGTTGAAAAACAAAGTCAAAGCAAACAACAGCAACCGGCTCAAGTCCTTCCTCTGACTGACAAGGCCTCCCTGGTCTGGCCCCTCCTCCCTAACTGCCCCACCTCAGGTCCTGCTATGCATGCCCCTCCCCCACCCTGCTCCAGCCACACCGGCCTCACTGTCATTTCTGGAACGCACTCAGCACACTCAGGACCTTTGCACTAACTATTCCCTCTGCCTGGCACGCACTTCTTCCAGATATCCCTCACCCCCTGTGTTGCTTCCTCACTTCCTTAGGTCTCCTTTCCAGACAGGCCTTCCCCAACCATCCTGCTGAAATCACAGCGGCCGCTCCCCACCATCCTGCACCCCCCTGCCCCACTCCATAGCCATGACCGTTATGTGCGGTGTGACAGGTTCGATGTGTTTTTATTGTCTGTCTCCCTTTGTTCAACAGAAAAGTCTAAGCAGGCAGGGACTTTTCTCTCTTTCTTTCTTTTTGGCCATGCCATGTGGCATGCGGGATCACAGTTCCCCAACCAGGGATCCAACCTGTGCCCTCTACATTGGGATTGTGAAGTCTTAACTCCCCTGGACTGCCAGGGAAGTCCCCGAGTTTTCACAACTTTCATTCACTGTTCCACCCGCAGAGCTCAAAACAGTGCTTGGCACGTGGAGGCATGTGGTAAACACTTGTTGAGTGAATGAATGAATGTAGGAAAGCACTCACCCTGGCACCTTTGGGCCCTTGCTCTTCGTTGGGCCCTTTCCCACAGGTGCAGATTGACCTTGTCCCTGAGCAAGCCTCTCCCTGCCTTCCCTCTGCTGTCTCTCTCTGCCATACGGCATGTCACCAGAGCTCTGGACTCAGTGTCCCCTCATTGTGACCTCCACCATGCCCCTGATAGTGCTTCCTGTTGGCCCGGACAGTCCATGTGCCCCATTCCGCTGCTCTCCCACCTTGCCCCTTGGCTCCCGCCCACTATTCAGATCCTCCAGCCCTTGTGGCTCTTCTCCATGCTCCCGTGTGTCCCCTCCCCACTTCCCCTGCACACCCCCTCCCAGGGCCTTGAAGGTGTTCTCTGCCTCCCACTCCTGCCTCCAAGTGCTCACTTTCTCTAGAGGTCTCCTCCATCAATCTCCCCAATCCAAAATCAATGAGGGAAAGCCCAAGAGCCAAGTGCATGGATTAGTTAAAGAGAAAAAGTAGTATAAAAGGAGAAAAAGCATAAAGAAAAATCCAGCTCATCAGCTCCTTTGCAGTTCAGTTTCTCCCTTGCTCTTCCTAACTCTGTTGGTGGCCCAGCCATTCCCTTGGGTGTTCAAACTAAGCTCATCATCTTTGGTGCCCATTCCTCTGTGAGGCCCTAGGGCTCTTTCAACGTCTTCCCTCGTCTATTCTCATGCCACTTCCCTACTTGAGGCCTCCCTCACCCTTCCTCACTTTTTCCTCAGGAGGTTGCAGAAACTGTGAATCGGGCCCTCTGCAGCCAACGTGAGCTTTCTGAAGCCAAGTGGAATCCAATTACCCTGTATCAGTGAGGGTCTAGCCAAGAAAACAGATACCTCTCTAGGTATTGAAACATAAGGTATTTAATCCAGGAAACTGACTTCATAGGCTCTGGAGGAGCCAAAAAGCCAAACAGGGCACAGTGAGGTAATGCAGAGGTTAGCAACCCAGAGATTAGTAACAGCAGGAAGCTTTTGGCATCCCTCAGGCTGGAGGGACAAAAGGAGAGGAGTATTATAGGAACCTGGAAGCTGGAGTCAGCTAACAGGAGCTGGAACCATGGAGAAGATGCCAGAGAAGCAGCCGTTGCTGGGGATGCCACCCAAGGCGAAGAGAGTGGAAATACTCTGGTTTCTCCCTCTTTCTGCCCCTCCTGCCTCCCTCTGGGATCTCCCATTGGCTGAATCTAGTGGCCAGTTGCAAAGTAGCCTGGGAAATGTAGTTTCCTGCTACACTGAGACGAGCAAGAGAAGGGCAGAGAATAGATCTGAGAGGAGACAGACAAATGGCTCTACATATTGCCTGGCAAAGAACCCACCGAATAAACTCCAAATACCTCAGTCTTCCTACATGCTTTGGATACTACTCTGTCCATTTGCTGGCCCTCTCTGTCACTGCCCCCACATGCTCACACTCAATGTGGCTAATGTTGGAACTCCTGCTACCATGCCTGCCACCTCTGTACCCTTCCTCATTCAGCATCCTCAGACCAGAAGGCGTTCCTTTCCAGCCATGCTTCTGTAACATCACCCAGACTTTAATGCCCAGGTAGAAGCCACCTCCTCCATGAAGCCTTCCAGCCCATCACTTCTAGCCTTCAACACACACAAACCGATGTTCTTTTTTTAATTCCCTAGTGCTTCCTGCATCTCTGCCTCGCCTCGTTTCTCCCTGTATCATAGTTATTAATGGGCTTGTCTTAGCTCCCCCATTAGACTGCAAGCTTCCTTAAAGGCTTGTTGAAAATGAAGCCTCTACAGCTCCCCGACACGCAGTACCCAGCACCTAGGAAGGGCGCGCTGCCTTTTAGTTTAATGAATGAACAAATGAGTAGCCAGCACAACAGCAGGTAGCAGTGTCTAGTCAGTGCAGGTGAATTCATTTGGGTTCTTTAGCAATCCATGCCTTGCGGGGGAGGGGTGTGACAAGGCCCGGGAAGAAGCAAGCTGGGGAGTCGTTCAGGGCGGGGAGCAGATGTCCACATTCTGCCTTGTTATTACTTCAGCTTATTGTTTCAGGTTTTTTTTTTTTCTCTTCCAGAGAAAAGAATCCGCCCATGTTTTCATGTTGTTCTCATTGAAATACACCCACAGGCTCTGAGACGAACCCACTGGTGAAGGGCAAGCAGGAAGAAGGCGGTGGGTTTGTTTCTTCTCCCGTGGTTTGGTGCTGCAGCTCATGGCCGGGACTCCCGGGGGCTCCATCTCGGAAAACAGAGGGTGGATGGAAGCAGGGCACCGCCTTGGGTAACTGCTCCAGGTTGGGGGAGGCTTGGGCACTGGAGCATTGAAGATGTGTCTGTGAATTCATGTTTGTAGGAAGCATTTTTTTCCAAGGGCTTACTTTTTCCAGGAGGAGAGGTCCTCAGGGAAAGGATGCAGGAGAGAAGTTGGACCCAGGGCCGAGGTGGCTGTGGCTTGGGACCCCTCTCATTGGCTGTTTATTCAGGAGTTCATTTGTTCTTTCCTACAAGGAGTGAAAGTGTGAACTGAGGCGCCGCTGGGATGGTCGGACTTTTGGAGCTAGTCTAAGTTCCGTGTTTGGAAAATGAAGGTTCAGAAAGGTTAAGCGACTTTCTCAGCATCACACAGTCAGTTCTGAGCCATGGAGGAGCTCCGTCTTCAGCCTCCCAGCCTGGGCTCCCAGGGTTTATGGGGGCTGCTGAGAGGAGTCCGGCTCGCCCCTGCCTTCAGAGAGGGTCCATTCCCGTGGATATTGGGACAGAAGGTCCCATTTGGAGTCCTTCAAGGATGGTGACCACCTCTTGTGGCTGACTGGTTTCCCTCGTAGCTCAGACGGTAAAGAATCTGCCTGCAGTGCAGGAAACCTGGGTTCGATTCCTGGATCGGGAAGATCCCCCCGGAGAAGGGAATGGCAACCCACTCCAGCGTTCTTGCCTGGAGAATCCCATAGACAGAGGAGCCTGGCGGGCTACAGTCCATGGGGTCCCAAAGAGTCGGACATGACTGAGCAAACACTGCACTGAGGGAGTCACTTGCATCCAGCCGGGGTCCTTCTGGTGGGGAGTGAGGGAGCGAAATGCGTCTCCCTCTGAGCAGAACTGGTTAGACCCCTCCCACCTGACACCCCCCCGCCCCCACCCTGCCCTGCGTGCAGTGCGTATCTCTGAGACCGCATCCCCTGCCTCGTGTTTATAAAGCCGCGTCAGCTTGGGGTGTGGACAGGAATGACCTGAGCTGTCTAAACAAACCACAAGCTTCTGGCCCGAGAGGTGCGCCGGGTTAGGAGTCTGGCTTTGCTCATTTTGAGAGCTGGGCAGAGAAAATGTGGGTCTGTGCCCCCTGGTTCCCCAGAGTGAGCAGAGATGCAAAAGGTGAGTGGGGGTCCCAGGGCATCCCTGCCAGCCCCCTCCACCTCCCCCAAGCTGTTCCTTTCTTTCTTTTTCCCCTCCTCTTTTCTGTTAATCACCAGGGGACAAAGAGGAGATCTGGCGGCCAAAAACATCCCACGCAGATAGTACCTACGGAAACCACAGGAACGGGCGCATTTTAGTAAAATGAAGGCCTACTTGCTTTTCTTTTCCAGAGACCGTGCCCCTAAATAATGCAACTTTGGTTTCTCATCTTAGATGCCTGTTTGAAAAAAAAAATCAGGCTTAAGTCTGTCATTTTAAACAGCTTTTCAAATGACACAGAAATTATACTATTTTTAGGTCAAACACCCTGCAGAACTTGACATTTGAAGGTTCGGCTCTGTGTGAAAACATCCAAAGGAAAGCCTGTGATTTCTCTCTCTTTCTTTTCCCCCCCACCCCCCCAGAAACAATAAACAGGAGTGGCTTTCGTTTATTTGTGTGCGTTCCTATCCCTTTCGTATTTGCATCTCTGGGGTTTATTGGTGTAATTCTTCAGGCGCAGACTCAACATGGCAGATGTCACCTGAAGGCCGCCCTTTGGAGATACGGTCCCTACAAATAAAAGCAGGTCGTTAGACTAGAGCCGTCTTTGTTCCCTTAACTACGGCGGTTTCTCCCTCCACACAGAGCACGCTCTATATAAAGCCATAACCATTCAGAGTCACACGTAGACTATATAAAGGGCTGCTGAGAGATGAAAGATGTTTTTAACCCCTTCCTCTCGGGCGTTGGTGCAGGCTGCAACTGCTTAGTTCCAGAACGTGCAAAGTTCTGTCCTGGGCTGACATGGGGCTGGGGGCAGAGGAGGAGGAGAGGGTGTGAGTGAAGCAGTAAGGTGGGAGAAATCCCCCCACCTCAATCCTCCTCTTCCATGTTCTTGCCTGAGTTTTGAGCTGTTGGGAATCCTGGTGTGGATGGGGGTGACAAAGAGAAGCTGTGAAGACCTTGGGCAGGACTTGGGCCGTGGGGTCCGGAACAGCAGCCCACATTTGGCGGCTTTCGTCTGTGATTTGAGACAGGGGTCCCTGTATTCTGCTGTCTCTGCAAGGGTGCTGGGGCACTTGAAACCCTGGGGTCAGGGTGGAAGTGTTTCCTGGAGGGTAAACTGTATTTCATTTTTAAGTGACTGTCAGGGTCGCTTTTATATTAAAACAAGCACGTGCATGCTCAGTCACTTCAGTTGTGTCTGACTCTTTGGGACCCCATGGACTACACCCCGCCAGACTCCTCCGTCTGTGAGATTCTCCAGGCAAGAATACTGGAGTGGGTTGCCATGCCCTCCTCCAGGGGATCTTCCTCACCCAGGGATCGAACCCATGTCTCTTAGTCTCCTGCACTGGCAGGCGGGTTCTTTACCACTAGCGCCACCTGGAAGCCCAGCGCTGTCTAATGGGATCCAATGCAGATGGGCATGAACGCCCATTTTGCTGAAATGCCACTTTGAAATCTAACTCAAGACCACCCAGAAGGCTGCTTGGACCCTTTGGTGACAAAGTTTAAGGAACCCTGCCCTAAATAAAATGCTAGACACAATGTAAAAATGGTTTAGTGCAAAAGACAAGGCTGGGGTTCAAGGCTCTGCTAGTTACTAGCTGTGTGATTTAGGGCGAGTGGCTCAACGTCTCTGAGCCTTAGTCGCCTCCTCTGTAAAAAGAGACTGATACCAGCTCCTTCCTTATAGGACCAGGCCTGCCTACTCATGTGCCTCCAGTCCAAGCTGACATCCCTGGGGCACTGCTCCTGGCAGAGGAACTACTCTGTATTTTTAGCCCCTGGCAGGGACAATGTGGCCACAGGGCAATTTAACAGACTTTGTCCTGTGAAAGAGACCGTGGGTGCTGAAAGCAAGGAGGCCACTCAAAGATACAGTGCAAAATGCAGTCACAATGTGCCCTGGGCTATTAGACATCTGAGGTGCAGTAGTATCCATGCCTCAGTCTCCACATTGCCCACACCCAGAAACACTCTGCTCTTCCCAGTTCTGCCTGACCTGTATGGCCACTTCTGCAACAAAAGCCAGGCCTGCTTCTGAAGCTCGCTTTCATGGATAATGTGACCCCTCCCTGCAGGGTGAGAGAGGGGTCAGGAGCCCAACTGGACAGGTGCGAGGAGGGGAGGAAACAGCTGGTGGAAACTCCACCCTGGATTGGACACCACAGTGCTTTGCAAGATGTGTCCACACATTTGTTGACACTCTTTCCCTCTGGAGGGAGGCCAGTGGCCGTGTGGTGAGGACACGGTGAGGTGGTTTGTGGAAGCCCCACGTGGTGAAGGCTGAGGCCTCCTGCCCTCAGCCATATGAGGAAGCCATCTTGGGAGCAGATCTTCCAGCCTTGGTCAAGCCTTTGGATGACTACAACCTCAGGAGGGACCCTGGGTCAGAAAAAGCAGTTAGGTCAAGGGACCGGCCTTGCTTCTGACTAATTGCATAGCCTTTGGCAAGAGACCCCTGAGGGCAGGAGGAGAAGGGGGCGACAGAGGATGAGATGGTTGGATGGCATCACTGACTCAATGGACATGAGTTTAAGCAAACTCTGGGAGATAGTGAAGGACAGGAAAGCCTGGCATGTTGCAGTCCATGGGGTCGCAAAGAGTCGGACATGACTGAGAGACTAAAGAACAACAACCTGGTGGGGGACTTTTTTCTTCGTGAAAGAGCCTCTCTACCATTCCTTGTGGCCCGGGGGGCTGTCAATCATGGTGGCCCACTCTCCTGTGGCAACAGGAATGGAGCCTGGCCTGGTCAATGACAGTGATCTATTCCCCTGACCACAGTGATTAGTTCAGGAATGGACATGTAATTCTATCCAGGCCAATCAAAATCTTTTGTCGAGCATCTTTGCTGGAGCCAACGGAGAGAACGGCCCTTTTCTTTCTGCTAGGGTTGCTAAACTGGGAGGCTGTGGATCTGGTTCTGCTAGGGTTGGCAGGCCTGCCTGTCTACAGAGTCAGGTCAAGCCAAGCCATGAAGGGAGGCAGAGCTCTGGATCGGCTTGAGCCCCTGGATCCAGCTATACCTGAAGCCCTTCCTCTGCCTGGACTGTTCAGTCCTAAGAGTCAGTAAATTCCCATTGTTTTGGTCTCAGCTCATTTGAACTGGGTTTGCTTTGCTTGCAGTGCAGTGAGCTAACCTGGAATTGCTTTTAGCATCTCAGAACAGTATAGCTTCTGTATATGGTGACTAAATGTAGCAGTTGCTGGTGGTGCCCTGATGGCCCCGCTGGAGGTCATGGCAGACTGTTTCCTTAGAGGCCAGTGGCTTCCTGCATCTCTCTGAGGTTCTCTGGCCTCTGGACCATGCTTGGCCTCTGTGTGTGTAGGTGTGTGTGTGTGTGTGTGTGTGTGTGTGTGTGTGTGTATGTGCCCATGAGGAGAGGCAGACAGTCCTAAAATGTCAGGGAATTAATACCTCAGGAGCAACTCTCTTCTAGTGAGAGGAAATGGATACCTACCCAGGTTCCCTTGCCTCTTGAGAGGATAATCTGGAAGTGTCTTCTACACAATTTCTTTGGGAGTCCCCAGCAGAACTGCATCCCAGTAGCCCAGCGTGGGAACCCTCTCAAGAAAGCACCCTTCATTGGCTTTCCTCCATGCCCTGTCTCTTCCCCCACTCTCTCTCTCACTCATGATCCATGGTGTCACCTCCCAAATAAATTACCTGTCCCCAAATTCTTATCTCAGGGGCTGCTTTGGAGGACAACATCTAAAACTAGGACATCAATAGATGGGATTTCGATTTTCTGGAGTTGACAGATCTGGAAATACTTAGCATAATTGGAAAGACTGAAATGGCAAGTTTCTCAGCCATAGCGATGTTGTCAGTTCAATATTCCCCACATGGGATGAGTGAGGATCACATGAGGACTGGGCAGGTGGGGTAAAGACAGACGGGCAGGAATGGCAGGGGTCCGAGGCCCCACGGAATTGCAGCAGTCATTTTGAAATGGAAATTGATGGGACAAATGGGGTTGGAGCATTTGGGCAATTTGGGGTTGCCTCAGTGCGGCGCTTGTGGGCAGGGGTACCTGGGTTGGCCCCCCGCACCCAGCGGTCCAGAGTGTCTGTGGACAGGCAGGACCCGGGAACCCTTCAGATTACAGCAAGAGATGGGCTTGGTTTCCAGCTGTTGGTCTTGTTTGCCTTTCCTCTCTGCCTTTGTTCTCTCTCCTTTTGCGGCTCTCGTTTATTTATGTTTAAACACGTTCTGTGTCGCTGCCTCAGCTGAGTGGCTGGAGAGTCAGCGATGGTGTGGTTTCTGTCTCATCTTTGCCTGCAAGGCCTGGGCTCCCGGAATAAAATGCATCTGTGGATGTCGGACTATTTGGCTGATGCAGTTCGGCCACGTGTCTGCTTTCTCCCCTCAGCTCCTGACTCCCCCCAGATCCCCTGCTGTTCCTCCTGGTCACTTCCGCAGTGGCATCTGGGCCACAGCCACAGACAACGTTTTTTTTTTTTTTTTTCCTAATTGCTTTTCAGCCGAGAGGAGCCACAGTCTGAGAGGGACTGCCGGAGAGAGGCCTGGCAGAGCTTGGCAAAGTAGCTGCAGCTTCTGTGTAAGACTTTCATAAAAAGGGAAATAACAAGGTTCATTTTGGGTACCAATACCTCCCTTCCCCTCAAACCACTTCCCTCTCCTTTTTGTAGTTTTTCTTCTTCCCTGAGGTATAAATAGATACAGTAAAGAGCGTCCAGTGCACAAAGTGTGCGGCTTGATGGATTTCTTACATTTGACTATACCATGCCACCACGATCTAGATCAACATGTAGATACACTTGAGCTGTTTGCTGTTTAGTTGCTCAGTCATGTCTGACTCTTTGCGATCCCATGGACCATAGCCCACCAGGCTCTTCTGTCCATGGGATTCTCCAGGCAAGAATTCTGGAGTGGGTTGCTATGCCCTCCTCCAGGGGATCACCCCGACCCAGGGATCGAACCCGAGTCTCCTGTGTCTCCTGCATTGCAGGAGGATTCTTTACCACTGAGCCAGCAGAACATTATAAATGAACTATACGTCAATGAAAAAAATCCAAAAGGGAAAAAAAAAGATACGAGACTTCCCCATGGTTCCAAAAGTTTCCATGATGCCCCTCCCAATTAGTACCCCTGCCCACAGAGGCAACCGCTATCCTGACCTTTATCAGTGGAGATTGATGGCCTGCTTTTTACCTGTAAAAGGAAATCAGCCAGCTTTGTTGCCTTTGGTGTCCCGCTTCTTCCTTTGCCCAATACGTGGATGCACATGAGCCATGCTATATGGAGCAGTGGTCCCCTCGTGTTTGGTTTGTTGATGTTTGGTTTTATCTGATTTCTATTCCTCACCACCAAAGGGGCTCGAACTGGAGACACTGCAGAGGTGTAGAGCCAGCAGCTCGCAGATCCCATTTTGCTCCCCATCTGCCTGCAACCGGGGTGGCCGCACTCTCTGTAGGCACCTTCGCTCCCAACTGTCTCGCTGCTGCTGCCAGAGCCTGGCTCCTGGGGCCAGTGCCGCCTCAGGCATCGGGTTCCCTGTTTATTTCAGGCTACTGGGCCAGTAACCTCAGCTTGGAAACCTCCTCGGGAGGCAGGAGGAAGCTGGAGCAGCCCCAGCTGTGGGGTGGAGCTCGGAAATAATAAGTTGCGATTTGCAAACAAGCCGACGGCAGCAAAGGAAAAAAGTCACTGAGGTCTGGTGTCTTCTAGCGCAGCGCAGCACTTCCCTCTCCTTCCTAGATTTGTGTGGTGGCCCCTGTCTGGCCACCCCCATGCACGGTCACCCTCTGATTCATAAGCTCCCATCCATCAGGGCCTGGGCTTAGCCTGCCGCTCCTCTGCTCACAGATCTTCGGTGGCTCCCCACTGCCTGCTCAAGGCAGCCCTCTTCTCCTGACATTTAATTAAGAGGCTCCCCTGACTGAATCAGCTGACTCTCCCTTCCAAGTCTGCCACAGCTCCTGGGCAGACACTGTCTCCCTTTTTGAGCAGCTGGGACTCCTAGCTGGGGATGTGCCAGCTAGTGTGATCTAGTTCTCTCTCTGCTTCTCTCGCCCTATCGATTTTAGGAGACACTCTTTCTCAGTCTACCTCCCCAGGGAGGTTCCTGGCTCACTCAGCCTACCATGTAGAGCTTTGGTTGCCAAAGTCATTTCATGGACCAAGATGCCTGCTTCAGCTCCAGCCATCACGACTGCGTTCCAGCTAGTAAAAAGGAAGAAAGGGAAGAAAGGAATGCTACCTCCCTTTAGGATTAGTAATAATGAAAATAGCAATAAGAATAGTAAACACTTATGCATCATTTACCATGTGCCAAACACTGTCCCAAGTGCGTTTATTTTTCACACAACTCTATGAAGTAAGAACTATTGTTTAGCTTCCTTTAACAAATGAGAAAATGGAGACACAGAGAAGTTAAGTAACTTGTGCAAGGTCACACAGCTAGGAAGTGACTGAAGCAAGATTTGGGCTCAGGCAGTCTCATTCAGCTTCTCCTAATCTCTCTGTTTTTGTGCCCTACACCTCCTGGTCTCTGTATACCTTCCCCCTTCTTACAACCCACTGGCCAGAATTTAAGCACATGATCAAACCTATCTGCAAGGATGTCTGGGAAATGTAGTCTTTGTTCCAGGCAGTAAAAATTGGAGCGTTTGATTGCTGAGGAAGAGGGGAGAACAGATCTTGGGGGCCGGAAAGCAGTCCCAGGGGTTATTACCATTCACTTCCTGGTCCTGTTTCTTGCCTTGTTAATTCAATTAGATCACAGGCTTCTTGAGAGTTGGCAGTTAGTTCCCAAGAAACGTTCTGATGGGGCTCTGAGAGGGAAATGGCCTCCTTGTTTTGTTGTTGACTTTAAATCCAGAGCAGCTCTTTGTAGGATCCAGAATAACCCTATTCGAAGATTATTCCGAGTAAGTTGACTGATATCCTGCATTTCTACGTGAAGGTCCTGAGTGGAAAGGTGGTAGGATGCCTAGGGTGAGGTTGACCACTCTCTCTGTTTTGAAACTGTCTCTTAGCTTGGCTGGGCTTCTCCAGTGGCTCAGTGGTAAAGACTCACCTGCAATACAGGAGACACAGGAGATGCTGGTTCAATCCCGGGTTGGGAAGATCCCCTGGAGGAGGAAATGGCAACCTGCTCCTTTCTTTTTGCCTGGAAAATCCCATGGACAGAAGAGCCCGGTCAGCTACAGTCAATGGGGTCGCAAAAGAGTTGGAGTGACTGAGTACACACTCACACACACACTTAACTTGGCTTCCCCCATGGAAGGATTTTTTCAGGACCTCTGGGGCCTCCTCCTCTGCTGCCCTCCATGTGTGGGCTGCCTGGGGGCTCAGTCCTTGGACCCTCCGCATCTCCCCCGGCCCCTCTCCCTGGACGATCTCATTTCCTCTCATAGCTTTTAAAATGCCTCCCATGTGCTAACTTGAGACCAGACCTCTTGCCAGGGCTTCCACAGCCTGCCTGCCTATTGGCGTTCCACGTGGTCGTTTCACTGGTACCTTAAACCAAGTGCATCCAAACCAGAACGCCCAATCTCTGCCCTCTACCTTCCCAGCCCAAACCTTCTGCTCCTTCAGCATTTCCCGTCTTAGTCAACGGCTCCTCCAGTGGCTCTTTCCAAAAGCCTGGAAGTCATCCTTGATACCCCATGCTCCACATCCAACTCTACTGCTGGCCCTGACTATCTTACCTTTAGTGAGTCTTCCACTCATGCCTATGGCCACGACCCTCCCTCATCTAATCTCCCTTCTCTCTCTTCTGGATCAGTGAGATGCCTCCTACCTGGTCTCTGCATTCATGCCCCCCACCCTACCCCAGTCCATTCTCCGCATTGCAGCCAGAGGGACCATTGCAAGTGAACAGATCTGATCATCCTCTCTCCTGCTTACAGCCCTTCAGTGACTCCCGAGTACACGCGCACAACGTTCCCAGCCCTTGACGTGGCCTGTGATTAGAGGCTCTGGTCCTTTCTGTCCCTTCAGTCTCATCTCCAGCCTTGTTCCAGGTACTATCACCGCAGAGCAAATGACTCCAAATTTAAGGGCATGAAACACCAGCATTTGTCATACTCGTAGATTCTTTGGGTTAGGAAGTTGAAAGGGGCACAGAAGGGAAGGTTAGTCAACTCTCTATGATGGCTGTGGACTCAGTTGGAGGGCTGGACGGGCAGACTGTCTGAAGGCTGTACACACACATGTTGGGCACTTGAGATGACTTGAAGACCTAGGACTGCTGACTAGAGCACCTACCCTGGCCTCTCCACGTGGCTTGGGCTTCTCACTGTGGTGATTTCCCTTGTTTCGGAGCATGGGCTCTAGGGTGTGTGGGCTTCCATAGTTGTGGCACACGGGCTTAGCTGCCCCGTGCATGTGGAATATTCCTGGATGAGGGATTGAACCCGTGTCCTCTGCCTTGTTAGGCAGATTCTTAACCACTGGGCCACCTGGGAAGTCCCTCTGAAGGTTTCTTGAAGATAAGACCCAGGTCTATGGGCCCCTATGGAGTGTGGATGGTGGCTCAGATGGTAAAGAATCTGCCTGCAATATGAGAGCCCTGGGTTTGATCCCTGGGTCTAGAAGATTCCCCTGGACAAGGGACTGGCAACCCACTCCAGTGTTCTTGCCTGGAGAATCCCATGGACAGAGGAGCCTGGCAGGCTACAGTCCGTGGGATTGCAAAGAGTTGGACATGACTGAGGGACTAACACTGAACACTAAAGTTTGGGTGACAGGCCACCTTGCCTGATGGCACTAAGCTACCCCAAGAGCTTCATGATCTGCAGTGGGTGGAACCTGCAGGCTCTGGGTGGGCTGGGTAGGGGGTGGAGGTGGATGGAGGTCTGGAAGCCAAGTTGTTCCTCCATTTGGGCTGCCTCTCTCCTGCCTCGGCAGGGCGGGGGTGAGGGGGTGCTTGGCGTTATTAGAACGCCTTCTTCATCCTGACTCCAACCGGAAGTTCCTTGGTCCTGTGTAATTACATTAAGCTTTTATGATGGGGATCTAGGCAGCCAGCAGCATTATTTTGCAGGGGCGGACTGCATTCCGGGTGTCTGGTTCACCGTCCCTCTGTGTCTGCGCCCTGGAATGCCTGTCTGTGGACAGGTCCTCCTGCCAAGCTCTGGTCTAGCTGTGGGATCCCCAAGCAGCATGCTGGGGGCAGGGTGAAGAGAAAGAGCTATGCTCCCAATTTCCTGAATCCCGAGGGTCAGAAAACCCATCCTACCCTGCAGGGCAGAAGGTAGAAGCCTGGGTCTCCCCACTTTCCAGCTAACACCTGCTTTCCTGGGATGCCCCAGCCTGCAGGGGCCAGGGGGCCCAGCTCTTCAGGGTCACAGGCTCCTTGGCCTGGATGTCCCACCCAGGGGCCCCCTGCACTTTGCTCTCCAGATACTGACTAAGCTGGTTGTCTGCTTCATACACAGCCAGTGTGTGTGTGGGGGGGGGGGGGATGGGTATCCATATGTAAGACTTTTCTTTTAAAGTAGCTTCTTAAAGAATTATTTATAAACAATATTAGCATAAGATTAGGACCTAATCTCACAGCCTACATGAAAAGAAACACCAGGTGGATTAAAAATCCAAACATTTCATAGAACTATAAAAACGTGATGAAATCTTGTGTGGACTACTTAATAATCATAGGGTAGGAAGGCCTTTCTGAACACAAATAACCAACAGCCTATGAGAAGATGCTGGTGGGAATTTAAATTGGGACAGCCCCTTTGGAGAATAATTTGGCCGCATCTATGCACATTTGTTGTTGTTTAGTCACTCAGTCGTGTCTGACTCTTTTGTGACCCCATGGGCTGTAGCCCGCCAGGCTCCTCTGTTCATGGGATTTCCCAGGCAAGAATACTGGAGTGGGTTGCCATTTCCTCCTCCAGAGGGTCTTCCCGACCCAGGGATTAAACCCTCGTCTCCTGCATTGGCAGGCGGATTCTTTATCACTGAGCCACCAGGGAAGCCCTATCTCTGCACATTTAAGTGTGGTCGGAGTCTTTGGCCCAGAATTTCTACTTTTAAGTCTCATTTTTCAAACCTACATGAGCAGGCCGACCTATATCCTGGGATGTTCACAGCATCATTGTTTTATGGCAAAAATTTGAAAATAACCTAAATGTCCAGCAGGATGGAATGGTTAAGTAAATAAGGAGCATCTATGCCATAAAATACAATATATTGTTTAAAAAGACTAGTGTGTACTGATATGGAATGTTTGCCAAGAAATATGAAATGAGAAGCAAGTTGTAAATCCAGTATGAGTTCCTTTATACACAGTAATCCATGCGTGTATTTATCAATGCAGGGAAAAAGGCCTTGAGCTACCTAGCCAGACTGGGGCTTGTGGGTCCCTCTGGGGGGAGGGTGGTATTGGGAAAAATGGTGAGAGGAGAGGTTCATCTTTTTTGGGGGGGAATTGTTTGAACTTTTATAAGCACGCATTACTTTTTAAATTCAAATTATATAATGCATATATAGATACACATATATATGTAAAAATATATTTTAAAATATATAAAATAAAAATATACATATACACATATATATATTACAAGATTTAAAAAGCAACATGGACCACCTTGTAAAAGACCAAGAAAAATGATTACCATAGTTGTGTTTATTGAATCTGTGATTATGTATGCCTGACACTGCTCTCAGACCTTGATATGGATAATCTCATGGTCACTTCCCAACAAAACAGCGAGACATGGATTGTTGTGACTCCATCTGATGGATGAGGAAACTGAACACAGATAACATCCCCTAAATCACACAGCTAGTCAAGGGGAGCTGGAATACGGAGGCAAATCAAAATCACCCATCAGCCCAGATTACCTAGAGATGACCACTGTTAAGGTCATGGAGATTTCCTAACTGTGGTATGTGCGTGTGTAATGTGTAGGGGGGCACATGCGTGCACATGGTGGGGGGGCTTCAGTTCCAGATATATGATGAAATTTTATGCCCTGACAATCTCCTTCATCCTTTCTCTCTTCTGTCTCTAGCTCTGATTTAGAACTTTCCCTCTACTTTTGGGGGGGTGGTTTCTAGGACACCTCTGGAATGTCTCTGCCTAGGTCGTGAAACCGAAGAGAAGGCCTCTGCCTGCCAGGTCTTTTCTGTGGAAGCAGAAGAAAATCCGGAAGACCACCAGGTAGCAGTCCTTGGAGGGAAGGGACTCCCAGAGATGGCACTTGATCTGCAGGTGGGGAGCAAATAGATTGGCAAGCTGTGATCAGGCCAAAGACTCTTCACTGACTCCCCAGATGCTTGCAGGAACTGGGTCTGTGTCTGGGTAGGCTGTCGAATCCTCTCGCTGATTTTTAAAAAGGGCTGTGGACTGTGTAATAGAGAAAATGTTCTGGATACAGAAACCAGTTTGCGGGAGGGCTGGCCAGGAATCAGTGTTCAGCAGGGCGCTGGTCTGTGGCGCGCGGAGCGACCAAGCCCTGTTCCTGACCCCACCCCACCCCGCCCCACCCCTGGCCCCAGGCCCCTTCCACCTTCCAAGGCTGTACACTCCTCACTGTGCAGGAACAAAGGCGGTTCAGATTTGTGAACAAGAAAGAGAAAAAATAAACTCAGCTGAATTCCTCTGGCTTGTGAGGGAGCGGTTGACTCTGGCCTCTGAATGGGGGAGACGTGCCGGGCGGGTGGCAGCAGCCGGGCAGGGGGGCGGGAAGGGGGGCCCTGGGGACAGCTTGGCTGGAAGGGAGCGGGGGCAGGGAGGTACAACAGGATGGGAACAGTTGGTGAT
This sequence comes from Cervus canadensis, assembly GCF_019320065.1. Taxonomy (NCBI): domain Eukaryota; kingdom Metazoa; phylum Chordata; class Mammalia; order Artiodactyla; family Cervidae; genus Cervus; species Cervus canadensis. The sequence goes on from NC_057419.1 coordinate 46,783,960, forward strand.
TTATGGCACCAATAAGCACAACGGCGCAGTCTTGCGGTTCCCCTCAAGATGTATCTGAGCGCGGCACCCTTGGAGCATCACCTGTGTGTGCTGTGACTATGGCCACAGCCTGTCTGGGCTCAGGAGCCCAGACGCTCTGTGCCCAGCTGATGGGTGCCCCTCGTTGCTGGGGGCCCAAGGAGAGGCCCCTTCCCTGCCCCCTGATCTGAAGGGCAGTGGGAAAACCTGCCAGCAAGACCCGGAAGGTGCGGCGAGATGAACCAGTGAGCAGGGGTCCAGCTTCCTCTTTGGGACCGAGTGTAAGAGGCCTTTTGGAAAATCAGCCAGCGAGCAGAATTCACTTTGGCAGCTGTCTTGTTCCTTTGAGCTTTAGCAAGCCTGCCCCAGGCTGTGCCAGGCTAGCATTCTGGGGAGCCAGAAGCAGTAACATCTCTTGAGGGCCTACTGTGTACTAGGTACTGGGCTAAATTTCCAACATCTCATTTACACTCTTGAAGCTTCACGACACCACCCTGACATCAGTGTTGTTGCTAGCTTCACATGGCAGAAGAAGAAAGTGAAGCTCAGAGAGCTCAAATAACTTTCCCAAGACCACAGCCAGTAGGTGAAAGAATTTGGATGCAAGCCTATCTTCAGAACCAAGGAACTGGGTTGTACTCCAATGCTTAAGGGTTGAGTTTGCCGAGAGGCAGGCCCCAGGGGTACCCCGAGGACTTGGAAGCCAAATCCCCAAAAGTGAATTTAAACCATTTTAGCACAGCAGACTGTTTCTGAAGTCTGGGGTCCACTATGGCCTCCGGATCTTTTGCTGTTAGGCAATGTGCATACGTACCTTGAAGACTGAAAAGTTTTTCTTTCGGAAAGTTTGACTTCTGGACTAACTCCTTCTGGCTGGTTGGCCTCGAGTACTATGGCCAACTACAGAGGGAGAGAGAGTGACATTGACCTGTAAGGGAGCGGGTGTTGGCTTCCCGCTATGGACTCTGGCCTTGGTCGCCCTCAGCTGTTGGGGTCACTCAGAAGCTCAGCTTTGTTTGGCCATTTGTTGGGCTGAGAGGGAACAGGCAGATGGTTCTGGCCATGGGTGGCCATTCCGCGCTCCACTCCCACCAGTTGCCCTCCCTCTGAAGGCAGGTTCTGAACATTTCCCTTTCTTGTAGGAGCTCAGGTGCTGGAAAGCACACAACTTTCACTTGGGGGAAACGCAAAACCAGCCCAAATCGAAATATCGTCTCAAATTTCAATGCCCTTTACTTCCCTTCTGCTCATGGCATGGGCTCGCTGGGACAGGCCGAGAGAGTATCCTGCCAGTGGTGGGTCACTGGCTCCTGGCAGGCTGGCAGAGACTTGGCACCACTGGCAGGCTGCCTGGCTGCCCAAGAAGGCTATTCCCTGGCCACGCAGACCCCTCAGTTGAGTTATCAGGGCCCTCTCCCACGGACCCAGCAAAGCCCTCTGAGTGTGTGGAAGTGGCGGTGTGGCCGGGGGCTACTGACTGGGCGTCTCTCTTTGCCCATTTATGGTCCACATGGAGTGGAACATTGGCAAGACGGCCCCGGGGTGGATGGTGGGGGTGAGGTGGGGAGAGGATCGCCCAGCTACAGGAGCTTCTTGGGAAGGCTTGGCTGACAACACAAGTTGCGGGAGACCCTGCAGTTTTATTCATTCCTCCTTGGGGAGTTATGAGTTTTCTTCCAGGACTTCTGGAATGTTCTCTAGCCGCACAAGAAGGGGAAAGGAAACACAGCCCGTAGTCCCTTCTGCCCGCCCCCACACATTCCCCACGTGCCCAGATTGATTGCCTATCAGGGCTCAGTGGTTTCCAAATGGTCAGCGGTCTGCAGGCTGCAGAGAGGGAGAGGGTGAGAACTGTGGAGGAGGCTGCCTGCCTTCCAGGTGGTGGCTCGGAGGAGGAACGCTCCCCAGGGCCAGGCTACCGCCAAGTGCCCAGGTCCAGAGCTGAGATTTGCTTTTCTGTCTGTGTGACTGAGAGGTTTTCAGACTCCCTGGCAGGAAGATTTCCCTGGCGCTTGGTGAACCAGCGCTCTGGGCTGTGACAGACAGAGACAGCTGGCTGGGGCTACATGGAGCCACCTGGAGGTCCAGCAGTGGTGGACGGCAGGAGCTTTGGAGTCAGATAGAGCTGAGTTCAGATCCTGGCTCCATGATGGGAACTCGGGTGAGTGATTTTCCCTCCCCGAGCCCTGGATTCCTGGTCGGTAAAATGGGGCCTATCATACATTCCTTCGAGGTAGTTGTGAGAGTTCACTCAAAGAGTGCACGTAAGAGCCAGGCGTGATGCCGGTCACGTAGCAGGTGCTCAGTGATGGAGTTGCTATCATTACTCATCAGAACATCGCCTCCCTTGTCCTCCGCCAGCACCTTCTTTCCTCGGGGGCCCACCCTCTGTCTTCAGGTACTAGGTGTACTCAGGCAGCCCAAGAGGCCCTGACAAGAAGTTATCTGATAAATCCATTCCTACCTGGCGACAGGGCCTGAAAGTGTTAGCATCAGGAATATTTGCATTTTAACTCATCTCAGCCTCGTGGGAAGAATTGATTCATTTAACAAGCATTTCCTGAGATCCTAGTCTATCCTGTACTAAACAGCTATTACAACTGTGCACCCACCATGTGCCAGGCACCTTTGTTATCTGACTTCACCTTTGTACCAGCATTATGAAGATGCTATTAGGGGGAATTCCCTGGTGGTCTAGTGGTTAGAATTCGGTGCTTTCACTGCTGTGGCCCAGGTTCAATCCCTGGTTGGGGAACTGAAATCCCACAAGCCGCATGGCATGATAAAAAGAAAAAAGATATTGGTATCATTCTCATTTTACAGATGATGTAACGGGTTCTCAGGGTTTAGGGCACTTGTCCCAGCCCTGCCCTGGTTTAACTGGCTCTAGAATCTTTTTCTGGGGCTCCTCCAGTAGCTCAGCTGGTAAAGAATCAGCCTGCAATGCAGGAGACCCAGGTTGATTCCTGGGTCGGGAAGATCCCCTGGTGAAGGGATAGTTTACCCACTCCAGTATTCTTAGGCTTCCCTGGTAGCTCAGACAGTAAAGAATTCGCCTACTATGTGGGAGACCTGGGTTCGATCCCTGGGTTGGGAAGATTCCCTGGAGGACGGCATGGCAACCCACTCGAGTATTCTTGCCTGGAGAATCCCATGGACAGAGGAGCCTGGTGGGCTACGGTCCATGAGGTCGCAAAGAGTTGGACATGACTCAGCACAGCACAGCATCTTTTTCTAAGGTGCAGACACTGTGCTGGGCCCCGGGGCTGTAAAGAGAAATAAAATTGATCCTCAGCTTTAAGGAGCACCTGGAGGTGGAGACAAAGACATCAGATCAGCAACATGCAGTGATGGTAGTAGGCACGGAGTAATGTGGGGCACAGACTAGGGGCACCCCGGGGGGCATTAGGGAGTATAGCGCTGGCAGTGTTAATGCAGTTTTTCTGTTGGCTGAGCGTGTGGCTTGCAGGATCTTAGTTTCCCAAGCAGGGACTTAACCTGTGTCCCCTGCAGTGGAAGCATGGAATCCTAACCACTGGACCGCCAGGGAATTCCCAGTGTTAATGGACGTCAGTGCTTTCCTGTGTGGATCCAAAGCCCACCTGCCTGGGAGAGCAGCCTGTTTAAAATATCAGATTATTTCAAGGGCATACATTGGAATAAAGAGATGTTCCCCCGTGTGGCCCCTGACTTCTTAGTATCTTTCTAGAGATAGTTGGGGTATATTGGAATGTGTACATGATTGTGTCCAAATATATCCTTTTCAAAAGTTGCAAATGATAGCATGTTATAAGTTCGATAGGATATCTCTATCTAGAGTGTTTATATCTCTATATAAAAGCAAGTCACCCTCCTGACCCTATTCCTCTTCCTTAAGGCTATTCCCGCTACCAGCTTCTAATACAAGGTTATATTCTTTTTAAAACACAAATGATGGCACACAGTGAACATAGGATACAGTTCTGTACATCCTGGTTTTTCACTGAACACTGTGTCTCACAGAGCATTCTACATTAATAACTCGAGCTCTATTGCATTCTTTTTTAAAAATTAATTAATTTTTGGCTGTGCTGGGTCCTTGTTGCTTCATGGGCTTTCTCTAGTTGCGGTACAAAGGCTTCTCATTGTGGTGGCTTCTCTTGTTGCAGTTCACGGGCTCTAGGGCACGCGGGCTTCACTTGTGCCGCAGGGGCTTAGCTGCCCTGCGGCATGTGGGATCTTCCCAGACCAGGAATTGAACCTGTGTCCCCAGCATTGGCAGGGGGATCCTTAATCAGGGGATCACCAGGGAAGTCTATTGCATTCTTTTTAATGGTAGCATAACATTCTCTTATGAGGATATGCCAGACTTTATTTAACGGTCTCCTATTAATGGATATTCATTCAGGTTGTTTCTAATCCTTTGCAGCTACAAATTACATGGCTATGACCAACCCCTTACATAGATTTTTACTCACATGCAGTAGATCTGTATACCTTGACTGGAAAAAAGACTATGCATTTTAGCTTGAAAAGTGTTGAAGGCATATCTATGTAAAATCCACGCCAAAAATCCATGCCTAAATCTTTCCAAAGAAATGAATCACTAAGGGTGGAATTCTGACCATTAGCAAGGGACCCTGCTTCCCTGAGTAGAGTCAGCCTGCTTACCCTGGGAGTGGCCCTCCCTTCTCTCCAGCTCTCAAGCCTGAATGCCAGTGAGCAGAAGCAGCTGGGGTACCCTGGCTCCTGAACTTGAGGGAGCAGCCCAGTGGCATTCTCTGCGGACACAAATTCCCTCTCTAACCAGTTTTCCCACTGCATTTCATTGGTGGCCAAGAGAGACTTTCATAACTCTTGCTATCTTTACAATATGTCGTTCAAATTTAAAGCATGCTAAAAGGGAGAAAATATTTATAGAATTTTTCTCTGGAAGAAAAAAAACCCTACTTTTAAGCCTAGCCAATGACATTTCTGGAAACCACAGAGAGAAAACAGCAACAACTCGCAGAAGATAAAATGGACTAATTACACAACAGATCTCTAATTTAAGAAACTAGCTGCATTCTTCTGTTTTTTTTTTTTCTTTTCAAGATGACAGAGAATAAAAATACTGGTTCACCAGCTTATTAAAAACTTAATCCAGCGACTCCTGACCTTCTCTTCTGTGAGGCGACGTGTGGTTGTGCATGTGTATACATGGCGGGCCTGCTGGCTTCAGCGAGGGCTGGAGCGAGGGGTCTCTTCCGTGGGGTTTCTTGGCCTGTGAACTAGTTTCCCATGGGAAGGAACAGGGATCCTGCTGCCTGAGTTATTTAAATCTTGGAGTCTTCCTCCTTTTCCAAAGCTCTGGGAGTGTCTCCATGGCCACAGCTGTTGCGGACACTCAGCCCAGCGGCCTGGCTTTGGGGTGGTTGAGATAGGCCTGCATGAATCTGCGATTTGCTTCTTGCAGAACCCCCACTGGCCACCTTGAACAAGTACTCCAGATTTCTAGAACAATCCCTCAGCTGGAGGGTGGTCAGCATGGGGACTGGGGAGCTCCCCCCTCCTCCCCTTGTTTCTGGGACTCCGAATTAGAGGGCTACCAAGGGACTCTTTCCCCAGCTAGAATTTCCAGAAGCCAAAAGTGACTGCAGCCAAAACCTCCCCGTGAACCTCGTTTCTGTTTGGATTTTTATGGAAACTGTTTCTCTCAGACACACATCCTGTGGGACTGCGCTCCTTCTTCCCCTTCCCTTATTTTTATGTATGAATGGATTATGTCGGCTGTTTAATGGGTTTGCAGCAAGCGCGGGGCCACGGAGTGCTTTTTAATGAAGTCTCGGACTGGCCGGCCCCGTGGCTTTTGGAGGCCTTGCAAGAGCCGAGGGAGTGTTCCCTGGTGCCTGGCCGGGATTTGCGCTCTGCTTCCTGCTTGGGATTCTGGGCTGCCCCGGCGTCGCTGTGATTTGCTGTGGGGTTTTGGGGAAAAGAACCTTAATCTCCCAGGCCTGCAGTGCACACCCGAGCTAATGCCGGCACCGGGGGCCTCTGTGGAACCGGGATGAGGAATCCTAGTGGGGAAACAAAGAATAATAGTGACACAAGAGGGAGGGGGCCCTGAGGAGGGGGTGTTGGTGGGAGCGGCGGGGGTGTGATGGGGACTCTTGGCCTTGAGTCCAGCTGGGTGGCTTGGCCTGGGTTTGCTTGCTTTGCCTTCTCTTACCCAGCAGGCTGCAAGATGTTGATTTGGGAATGTATTATCCATCTTCTCAGCTTGCAGAACCGGGAGGTGGGGGTGGGGTAAGGGGGTGCACACCCAGAGTGTTCTGGTCTGCTCTTCTTCCCTTTTGGGGGACCAAGTCTGGAATCGGGGTGCTCCCTCCTGCTCCAGTGACCCACTCCTGTCGCTAACTAACCCTCCTTCCCCATGGATGACTCTTGGGTTGTTTCCTGGGCCAGCCGGAGGCAGAACTGATAACTGGGCACCTTCCTGCCTCACCTCGCAGCCTTCTGCCCGGCCCGGGCACCGCTTGGTGCCAATATTCCCAAGGGGCCTGATGGATGACGTTCCTGGCTACTATGTCCCCCAACTTCTCTGCCAGGGTCCCTTCTGCGATGTCTCTCCTGAGGTTCGCAGGTTGACAGTGGCTATGTGGAGAGAGCTTCCTGACCCACTGAATTCAAAGGGAAGGAGGGGGAAGTGGGGAAGCCACTGATTCCACTGAGGGAGGAACTCGTCTCCCCCTGCCTCCCCCAAGCCTCTGGGCTGCCTGTTCCATCCTTTTCAAATCTGTTCTCCTCAGAACTGCCTGAATGACCTCTTTAAAATGCACACTGGACTCTCTTATTCCCTCCTGAAAACCCTTTGTGGGGTTTCCAATGCTTGGAGAGGAAGGCCAAGTTTCTTTCAGTGGTTTATCATCCTGTCTCATCTCGGATCCACTTCTCCAGGCTTGATTCTGCTCACCCTCTGTCTCAAGCTACTGTCCCTAGGATTTTATTTTCCCCTCTTTTTAGAACAATTCTCTCCGGGTCCTACTGGATCACCCTAATTCTCCTGTCAGGAGTCAGCTCAGGTGTCACCTCCTGCATCTGGCTACAAATTGTTAAGCCATGTATTCATTCATTGTATAGTTTTTAGTCAATCAGAGACCTATCTAACTGGTCATTACTAAAGATCTGCCTGTCTTAGTGCTAATGCCTCACCCGGAGCCAGTCAAACACAAAAACAGGAAGGGGTCCTTCATGCCAGGGGTCCTGCCCATCCCTCACCCGCCCCCTGCTCTTCACACACCAGCAGACTCCTTGCCCCACCCCAGGGCATAAGGAGTCTTGTTCACTAAGAGCGAGGACCGTGCCTTGTTTACTGGCAGTGCTGAAGGGCGCATTCCACCTTGAGTAGAGGTGAACTTGCCTTCTCCCTTAGACCTGGTCTCCTGGACCTTGAGTCTGGTCACTCTTGGGGTTCCTTGAGTGAGGCTGAGAGTTTTCAAATTGGGACTTTCTTGAAGCCTGCTACAATGGCTTGTAGCCTGGTCTTTCTCAGGCCCTTGGGTCCCCTATCCCTCTCCCTGCCTGGCCCCCCCACCCCGCCTCCCCCTACTCCTTGTTTAGTCTTGAGGCTCTAAATGTCCCTATCTGTTGAAGATCCCTCAATGTCTAACTCCAGCCTGGACCTCTCCCCCAAAGCCCTGACTCCCACATCCAGCTGCACCCCAGCTCTCCACTGAAATATGCGGTAGACATCAGAGACTTAGCATGTCCCGAACCCAACCCCACCCCGATCTTCCTGCCACCTCCCCTAGCCCCAGCCTTCCTTTCGCTGTGCAGTCCACAGGCTTAGTGTCACCTAAGAGTCCTCTCTTAAATCTGCGTGCAATCCTTCAACAAATTCTGTAGATCTCGCCTTCAGAATAGATCTAGAATCTCAGCACTTCTCCCGCCTCACCACCCCCACTGTTCCCACCCCGGAGTAGCCTTCACCCTCCGCTTTCTTTTATTGGAGTTATTGCAGCATCCTCTCCTCCCCAACAATGATACTCCTGTTTCCCCTTTTGGTGCTTCTTCATTCCACTAGCAACTCAGCAGTCAGGAGATCTTGTTAAAACTGAAGTCAGGTCCTGCTGCTCCTTGCTTAGAACCCTTGGTGGCTTGGCATCATCCTCAAGGTGGCTTCCAGTCCTCCTTGTGGCCTTCGACTATCTACAGAGTGGTCCCTATCACCTCTCTGATCTCATCACCTGTCACTTCCCCTTCACTGCTTCTTCCCCAGTCAACTGACCTCGTTGCCATCCCTCCCACTCGCTGGACACACCCAGCCTCAGGCGCTTTGTACCTGCTGTTCTCTCCACCTGGAAGGTTCATGCCTCAGTCAGCAACAGGACTGCCTCCCTCCTTCCTTCATGTCTCCTGATCAGTGATGCCTTCTCCCACCACCCTACTGAGAAATGAACTCCCTCTCCCCAGCACCCTGCCTCCTCCCTGCTTTATTTTCCTTTAGCACTTACCGCCTATGAGATTATGCCTTTTTCTTTCTCATTGATCTTGATTATTGTCTATTCCTCCCCTGTCAGAATGGAAGATGAGATTTCATTTCTTTGGTTCACTGCTGTATCCTTAGTGGCTAGACAAATGCCTGGCACAGAGTGGGCACTTATTTAATATTCGCTGGATAAAAGATGAATGGATGGATGGATGACAGGTGGATAAATGTTCCAGTGACTTCCAGCTTACAGGCAATGTCCGGAGACCAAGGATGTTGGTTGGCCTCTGGAGGAAACCTGCTCATCATTCTTAGGTCTGTGAGTGAACAGACTCCAAAAACTCAGTGGTCATCTGTCCTAGAATTCGATTTCTTCCTCCCCAGCCAACTTCTGATGCTCTGCCACTTCCTTTTCTGCAGGCTGCAAGTGAGCCTTTGTGGCTTTCCCTTGTTCTGCTATAGCTCATAACTGGCAGTGGTTCTGCGTGACTTACTGATGGGATGTTGCTCTTGGAATGTTCTAGAAACCTCATGGACCCTGGAGAGAGATGCATAAGTTTTCACTGCATCGTGGGTGCCAGCAGCCCTTGGTGCTCCTTGGAGATGAAAACCAGAAAGCCATGCTTTCCCATCAGCCCTTTCAAGCTACCTCAGAGGAAGCTCATTTCACCGAGCAAGCATCCCAATTTCAAGATGAAGTGTTTAATTTACCTGAAGGGGTGGTCTTAGATGACATTCCCCTGGCCAGGGTGCTCACTTTGCAGATCCATAAAATGGGGCCTGCGATACTGACCTCACGTGGTTGTTGTGTGAAGAATAAATGAGTACCATAAATTGGGAAATCTATAAAAGTGTCTGGTTTTATTGTTACGGGGGAGGGGGGCAGACTCTAGGGAGAACCTGTTACTCTGGAGGATGAGGGGACCTTTGTGGGATCCTGGAAGGATTTGGTGCCTTTTGGCAAGATCCTGCAGCTCTCGAAGTTTCTTCTGCTTGCATCTGGGGCTTGGGCTTGGGCTTGGCTTGCTGTGCAGCCTTCTGTGACTGGGGCGGGGAGTGGCTTCTCTTATTAGCTGGCCTCCTGGGGTCTCTATCGGGCTGCTTTGGAGGTTGGAAATGGCATGTGTCAGGAAGGGGATGACCCCTGACCTTTCTTAGATTTTTCTGAATTGTTCATTTGCATTTTCTGGTGAGCTGAGAGTTTATTAGCCAGCAAGGGGACGAGCCAATCCAAGCTTGCTCTTGCTCAGTGAGAAGGGAAGTTGCACGAGGAGGTAGCCACCTGGCGTGGGTAGAGCGCTGGCCAGGGCATCTGGAAGTGAACGGTCTCCTCATTTCTCTCCTCCACTTTGTCAAGTTTCAGGCCTGTCAGGAAAGCTTGGTGGGCCCCAGCTGTCTGTTCGTGTGGCAAGGAGCTTCAAGTAGCTGGTCCAGATCAAAGTTGGCATCATTTTATTTATTTATCCATTTACTGGCGAAGCAGCGCTCCTTGTGAGATCTCAGTTTCCTGACCAAGGATCAAACCTGGGCCACAGCAGTGAAAGCCTGGAATCCTAACCACCAGGCCACCAGGGAACTCCCATGGTGTCATTGTATACTTGCAACTTTTCCATGAGAATTGTTTCAAATCTGGAGATCAAAATCCTGCTGATATTCTCTTTTTCAAGGTGGTTTCTCTGAAATTGTGAGGCCTCTCCTCTCTAGGCCATTCCTGGGTACACCCAAGGTCTCTTGTGGCTCCGCCTAAGAGTGTTCTCCACTCCTGGGAGAGTGCTCCATCTGGGAATGCCGGGCAGGTGGTGGTGGGGGAGAATGCTTCCAGGAGAGAACTCTTTTTTTAAAAAAATTAATTAATTAATTAATTTGGCTGCGTCAGGTCTTAGTTGTGGCATGTATGATCTTCTGTTGAGGGTTGTGGGTTTCTTTCTAGTTGTGGCTTAGTTGCCCCAAAGCAAGTGGGATCTAGTTCCCGGACCAGGGATTGAACCTGAATCCCCTGCTTTGTAAGGCAGATTCTTAACCACTGGACTACCAGGGAAGTCCCCAGGAGAGAACCTTTAACCCACACAGAATCCATGGGTGCGTCTGTGCCCCGGCTCCCTCGTCCTTCGGTGGGACAATTCTGTCGTGTGCTCTACACTGTCCCCTCTGGGCCTCAGTTGCTCACACAACAAAACTCTGCTCAGCAACACACCCTCCCTTCCCAATCTCACTTCTGGCACCTCACCATGCTTCCTGGATCACCTCCTGTTATGGGCCCAATTGTGTCCCCTGCCAATCCGTATGTTGCAGCCCTAACCCTCAGTAGCTCAGAATGTGACTGCATTTGGAGATAGGTGATTAAGTTAAATGAGGCCATTAGGAAGGGTCCTAATTCAATCTGACCAGTGTTCTTATAAGAGAGAATTTGGACCCAAAATGATACCAGTGGAACATGCACAAAGGGATGACCATGCGAAGAGGAAACAAGAGGGTGACCATTTGCAAGCGAAGGAGAGAAGCCTTGGAGGAACTGTCAGCCCCGCCAGCACCGATCTTGGATTTCCTGCTTCCAGAACCATGAGAAAGAAAGTGAAAGTGAAAGTCGCTCAGTCATGTCCAACTCTTTGCGACCCCGTGGACTGAAGCCTGCCAGGCTCCTCTGTCCGTGGGGATTCTCCAGGCAAGAACACTGGAGTGGGTTGCCATGCCCTCCTCCAGGGGATCTTCTCAATCCAGGGATCAAACTCAGGTCTCCCACATTGTGGACAGATTCTCTACTGTCTGAGCCATGAGGGAAGCCCCAATGAGAAAGAAATCTGTTGCTTAAGCTGCCCAGCCTGTGGTATTTTGTTAATGGCAGCCCAAGAAGGTGAATATACTTCCCAAAGAAACTACTGTGCTGAAATCCCTGGCTCAGAGCCTACTTTTCCAGTCACTGAGATGGAGTCTGAGAGTAGTTTATCGAGAATATATGGTGGTGGTATACATGGCTCATCCCCATTGGGCAGAAAAGAAGATAAAAGATCGAGAGACCTGGGATAAGTCAAAAATATCTTCATCGTCACCTTCTCCTGTTCGGATCTGGGGCTGGAACACTGCAAAGAGCTGGAGTCGTGTGGAGAAGTAGACACCAGGAGTGGGGCTGGGGTAATGTGTGGTTCGTAGCACATGAATACAAATGCTTTTATTCACATGAAATTGCTTCCGAATGAAGGGCTGCTCTAAAACTGACCCTCAAATGGAGCATTTTGTGTTACAAAATAAAATTGCATCCCTTCGGCTCTGAGAAAAATGCATATTGCCCTCATCTGAAATGTGGTGATAATTATATGCCACATTATTCATCCTGTGTCATTTCTGGTCACATTCAGCATGTGGCACGGTGGCAATTGAGGGTGTGCTCGAAACAAAGGCAGTCACGCAAAAGGCAGGGGGGACGGATTTCAGGCGGTCAAGGTAACTGGTACACACCTGCAATTTCAAATGTTCTCTGTGTAGGAGGATCAACTTGGTCATGCTTTTTAGGGAAAGGGGAAGAGACAAAAATGGGAAAAGGAAAGCAAGTCAAATAATGCCAAGGTATCAGAGGCTCTGTGTGTGTATGTGTGTATCAGGCCAGGAAAGTCAGGGTCACATGCTCTGACCTGAGAAGCCTTGGTGGGGGAGGGCATATTAGTTATCCGTGCGGTGGTATTGCGCTGTGAGTTATGAGCTGTATTATTTATCTTTTGCTGTGTAACAAATGATCCCCCCCCCTCCCCACCAACTTAGCTGCTTAAAGCAACAAGCATCTATTATCTCCCGTGGTTTTTGAGGGTCAGGACTTCAGAGTGGCTTAGCTGGGTGATTCTAGCTCAAGATCTCTGATGAAATGCTGTCAAGATATCAGCCGGGGCTACGATTGTCTCCAGGCTTGACTGAGCTGGAAGAACGGCTCACACACGTGGCTGTTGGCAGGTGGCCTTAGAAGATCCATCTCTGAGCTCGCTCACATGGTCGCTGTCAGGCCCAGGCTCCTCATCACCTGGGGTTTTCCATAGGCTGCCAGAGTGTCCTCGAGACATATCAGCTGGTGACCCGCGGGAGAGAGAGTGAGTGGGCCAGAGAGAGCCAGAGTCGGAAGTCACCGTCTTTTGAAACTTAATCTCAGAGGTGACACCCTATCACTTCTGCTCTGTTCTGTGTGTTAGAAGCTCAACTCTGAATCCAGCCCGCGCTCAGAGGGTGTGAATATCAGGAGAGAGGAGGGCTCCCTGGGGGCCCTCTTAAAGGCTGCCTGCCACAGGGGTCAGGCCTTTGGTCAGCCTTGCTGCCCTCAAAGCTTGTGGGGCCTGAGAAAGTTTCTGTCAGTACCAATGGATGCAGGGACAAGAGCTTCAGATGCAAGACTTGAAGGGTCTTGGTTCTTGCCCTGACTGTTATTTCCTGTCTGTGTCACTCAGAGCAAAGACACAAGTCTCTCAAAGAGTCAGTTTCCCCATCTTTAACCACAGGGACAGTAATACTGACCCCTCAAAGGCAGGGTGATGGAACAGCATCAGCTGCAGAACGCTATGAGATGTAAGGAATGACACGAGAGAACATGCCTCAGGATTGGGACACCTGGGGCTTCTGTGGGTGACTCTTTCTACAGTGGTGGGCTATCCTGGCCACTCCAGGCTCTAGGGATTTAAGGGCCAGAGTGACAAAATGCACAATCATGAACTAACTGACTGCTATGTGGTGATGCTCTAAGGAACTCAGGCTAAGGAGACAGCTGATGGTCACCAGCAAACCCCAGCCCCTCAAAGCAAATGTCTTGCCTGTCCCATCACCCTGGTCTCTGAGGGTCTCCGTGACTCTTCTTCAGATTTCTCTCTGTGAACCTCTTCACTGGCCAGAATGAATAAGAGAATCTTTGAATGGTTGGGTGCTTTCTGAATGATGTTCTGGTTTCTGGGCCTGCAGATTTTCTATTTCTTCTGCTCTGAAATAAAGATTTGAAATGTCCTTCTTTTGTGAGGTGCTGGGGGCCACAAGTCTTCAGGAGGGGAGAGACAGGCCTGGCCTCGCTTGCACGATCATACCCCCAGCTCCTTGCACAAGCCCTGCTTACTATTCTTTCTAATTTAATTTTTTCATTAAAGCCTGATTTGCATATGTTGAAATGCGCAGAAGGTGTACTGTTTGATCGGTTTTGGCAACTATACACATTTGTGCATCCACCACCCCAGGCAAGATATAGAACATTTCCTTGGTTCCCCCAAAGTCCCCATCCTCTTCCCATCAAATCCTATTGGTCACCAGAGGCAGATCCCTGTCCTGATTTCCGCCACTGTCGGTTAGTCTTGTCTTTACTTGGATCTATTTATAGAAATAGATCATACAGGGACTTCCCTGGTGGTCCAGTGGTTAAGAATCTGCCTTGCAATGTAGGGAACATGGGTTAGATCCCTGGTTGGGGATCTAAGATTCCACATGCTGTGGGGCAAGCAAGACTTTCTGCCGCAACTTCTGAGCCCACGAGCACCAAAGAATCCATGTGCTGCAACGAAAGATCCAGTGTGATGCAACGAAGATCCTGTGTGCCGCAACTACGATCTGATGCAGCCAATTAAATAAATAAATAAATATTAAAAACAAAAACCGATTATACTGCCTGTGTTCTCTTGTGTTCGGCTTCTTTTGCTTGACTTATTCATCTGTCAGATTCATTCAAGTGATTGTGAGTACTGCTACACCTTCCTGTCTACTGCTGAGTAGTATTCCATTACATGGTTATATCGGTTATATCACAATTTGTTTTTTCAGTCACCACTTGATGGATATTTGAATTGCCTCCAGTTTCAAGCTATTACGAATAATGTTTCAAGTGTTTTTTTAGACGTATGCTCTTATTTCTCTTGGGTAAGTACCCAGGAGTGGTATTATGGGATTGGAGGATAGTTGTACGTTTAACCTTGTGAGAAGCTGCCAGACTACTGTCCAAAGCGGTCCTGCCATTTTATACCCTTGTCTGACATTTGAATCTTTAGTAGGAGGTTGTTTTGTCTCCAGGTCTGCTCTGGCCCCTACCAAGGCCAAGGTTTCTTCTCCAGATTTCCAACCTATTATGCTAATCTCCAATCATCTTCTAGTAAATTTCCTTTTGCCCCAGTTAGTCATAATCTGTTTCTGTTGCTTGTAGTCTAAGTATTCTAGCTCATTGATACAGCGCCTGGTGCCCAGAAGGAGCTCAATGAAATGTACCAGCTCTGGTATCAGAAGTAACATGTCTAGAAAGTCACGAGGGACGGGGAGAGGGGACAGGGTGAGGCTTCTAGATTGCACCTGTGTAGGAGGGAGATGGATGCAGCTATGAGAGGGGAAGGAAGAAGAGGAGGGAATTCCAAGAAAACTGGACATGCGAGTGTCATTTGTCACTCAAGTCTGGGGGAAAGGAACTTTTTATTTGGCATTTTGGCCCTTCCTAGTGTGAGCTGAAGAGATTCAAGAGGTGCCTGCCCTTTGGGGAGGGAAGAGGGTTTCTGAGGCTCCCTGATCACCGCTGTCTTGCCCGTCTCCTTATCTTCCAGCTGTGGGAGGGGAGGCAGGCTTTCTCTGACAGGCCCACTTTCTGAATCTTGGCCAGTTTGAAACCTACCTTAACTGCATTGGACAGGGATGTGTGGAAACACCAACTGCCTTTGATTTGTGGCTTGAGTTAAGGTCCCTGCAACTTTTGGGCTTCTTTATTTTAATTTTTTTCCTTTTCTTTAACAATTTTTTATTCTGGCCCAAACAGACTGTAATCCATTTGCAGGGAAACCCACTCCCACCACAAAATAGATTTTGTGTGGGGGGCTGAGGGGCATAAACTATGAAGACAAAAAGAAGGAAAACAAGCTTTCTTGTTCATTTCACCTCAGGGGTGAGACAGTTGAATCTTATGGCAAGGGCATATATAATTTTATAAGAACTTACCACATTGTCTTCCAAGGTGGCTGTCCCATTTTACACACCCATCAGTGATGCCCCACAACTCCAGCTGTGTCTCATCCTTGTCATCACTTGGAACTGTCATTTTTGTTTTAACCATCCTAGTGGATGTGAAGAGCTATCCCATTGTGGTTTTCACCTTGGACTAGTTTTCGGTTCCAGGAAAAGTATGATTCATCCGAGTAGTGTTGAGAATGGCTCTGTGACTGTGTGCTTGACATTGGAAATATCAGCAGAGAACAGCTGATTTGGAATTCCAAGGAACACGATTTGTTGATTCTTCATTCAACACCAACTCTCAACATAACCCATGACATTAACCTGTTTCAGTTCCCACCTTATCAGCCCTTGTTTTGCTTTAAGTCATGGAGAGTAAGGTCCATACGCTACTGCATGCTGGCTCAGTGACTCCTGGGATGGGACATCCTACCAGATAGAAGGATGCTGCCTACACAGCGTTGAGGAACTGTGGGGTTGTCTTGGTGCATGGCTTGTTCTCGAATAGATTTCCGCCCTAAGGGTCTGCATCAACACTGTTCACATGCAGGAACAGAATGAGGTCCTGGCCACAACTGCAGAGGTTCCTCATGTGACATCCATAAACTGACTTCATAGGTGTTCACAAGACGTTGAAGTTATATATGCACAATTTTGCATGTATATGATTCTTTTTTTTTCTGTGAAAGGCAAAGTTCATAGCCTTCACTGAGTTATCCAAGATTGGCAGTTGACCCCCAATATCTGTCTTTTTCTTTTTTCCCAGTCATAGAGCCCCTGAATTATTTCAGGGCACATAGGCCATGCGAAATACAGACTACATTTCCCAGCTGCCTTGCAGGCTAGATGTGATTAATTGCTGGCCAAGAGGATATAGGTAGACATGTAAGGGGGGCAAGTTCCAGGAAGTGTTCCTAAGAGGAAGAGGTGTGTGCGTGCTCACTCTTTGTGACCCTTTGGACTACAGCCCTCTGTCCATGGGATTTTTTGGGCAAGAATACTGGAGTGGGTTACCATTTCCTCTTCTAGGGGATCTTCCTGACCCAGGGATCAAACCCATGTCTCCTTCATTAAAGGTGGATTCTTTACCACTGAGCCATCAGGGAAACTCAAAGGGAAGGTGACTTTTTTTTACTTCCTGCTGGCTGGAGTGCAGATATGATGGTTAGAGCTTGAGCAGCCATCTTGGACTATGAAGTAACAACAACAACAAAAAAACCAAGAAGGAAAAGGTCTAGAGATCCCATGAAGATGGAACATTATACCAACTTTGAGCTGCTTCCATGGACTTTACTTGTAAGAAGGGGAAATACATTTTTCTCTTAGGTCACGACTCTCTTGTGTTTTGTGGTAGGCAGCCTTTAAGATAGCCCTCAATGATCCTGCCTCCTGGGATTCCCACTTTGCTACAGTCCCCTCCCACATTGTTGCAGAGTTGGTTTGTGTGACCAGTAGCATATGGCAGAAGTGATGGCGTATGACTTCTGAGATTTGGT
This sequence comes from Cervus canadensis, assembly GCF_019320065.1. Classification (NCBI taxonomy): domain Eukaryota; kingdom Metazoa; phylum Chordata; class Mammalia; order Artiodactyla; family Cervidae; genus Cervus; species Cervus canadensis. The sequence goes on from NC_057419.1 coordinate 46,800,856, forward strand.
TATACAAAGACTGCTGCTTATGTCTTGGGTTCTCTGTCTCTCTCATGGATCACTGGCTCTGGGGGAGCTATGTCATGAGTAGTTCTACAAAGAGGCCCGTGTAGTAAAGAAGTGAGGCCTCCTGCCAGCAGCCATGTGAGAGAGCTTGGAATCAGACACTCCTGCCCCAGTGAAGTCTTGAGAATCTGCAGCTCCAGACGGTAACCTGGCTGCAGCTTGAGCCAGAACCCCTCAGCCAGGAGGCTCCCAGATTCCTGACCCTCAGAAACTGCAAGATGATAAATGTTTGCTCTTTCAAGCTACAAAGTTTGGCTAGCCCCAAATTTCTGGAAACAATGTGCTCCCTGACATTGGACAAGCCATGTCGCTGGAATGGGCCTCAATGTCCTCACTTGTAAAGTGAGATGGTTGCTATATCAGATGCTGGCCTTTTCCAGCTGAAAGTGTCTCAAAATGTGGAGAGTAGGGAAGGCAGGAGAGGGTGGGATGGGCAGGGACCAGAGTGTTTTTCTCTGGCTGCCATCAAACCATCGTGACATTTTGATGAGCCTTCTTGAGACTGGGTGGGTGGGGGAGGCTAAGTGAAGACAGAATCGCTCTGCCTAAGAAAGTAGAAAAGACCCTGATAATGGGAAAGATTGAAGGCAGGAAGAGAAGGGGATGACAGAGGATGAGATGGTTGGATGGGGTCACCGACTCGACGGACACGAGTGTGAGCAAGCTCTGGGAGTTGGTGATGGAAAGAGAAGCCTGGCGTGCTGCAGTCCATGGGGTTGCAAAGAGTCAGACACGACTGAGAGACTGAACTGAATTGAACTGAAGAAATTAGGAAGAATTTTCCAGGGAGTGGTCTGCAAGTGGAGAAACAAGGGGGCAGGAAGAAAAGAGATTACCAAAGGAGAAGCCCTTGAACGTGGCCATGAACTGGGAGTCTGAGAAAAAATTCCTGAATGCCAGGAACTGCTGATGAATTTTTAAAATAGTGAAGTGCTGTTTAAGTTGTTTCTCATATCACGCTGAAATCTATTTCCATGACTCCAAGCTCACAGACACACACACGTGTGCGTGTGTGTGCACATGAACAGAGATACATAGTCACCAACTGTACCTCACTACCCTGCCTGACACAGCATAGAGTAGGATTTAAGGGCATGGAAACTGCACCAGTCTGGTTTATTTTTTATCTTAGTTCCTCACCCAGGGATTGAACCTGGGTCCTGGTAGTGTAAATGCCGAGACCTAACCACCAGACCACCAGGGAATTCCTGGACCAGTCTGGTTTTGAATATGGCCTCTGCTTCTTACCAGCTGTGTGACCTCAAACCTATCCCCTGCCCTCTCTGATGAGCTTCGGTTTGACCTTATACAACAAAGCATCCTCCATTGAAGTTACTGTGAGGCCCCGGGTAGGGGCTGAACTCCCTGCTCAGGGACAGTGGACCTCTGCCGTGCCTTCTCATGGTTATCCTTCTGCTTCTATCCGCTGCAGGCCAGTCATGCTTCTGGAAAGGGTGACTTGAAAGCTCCTCTTCTGCTAGATGTCCACCTACTCAACTTCCAGCCACAGGAAGTGATTGCCCTGTGTGACCCTATCCCTCAGTGGCCCCTCCTCCCCCAGCCTGGGAGCCCCAGGCTGCCCTGGGTAAGTGAGTGGATGGCTTCTGGGAGAAGCCCAAGGTCTAGGCTGGTGGCTCGGGGGTGGGGGTCCTGTCACTCATAGGCGGGGATCCCAGTAGGGCTGTTGTCTTCTTCTTGCTCTGCCTGTTTTTCTGGCTGCAGAAAAACTTGAAGTAGGTGATCTAAGCCCCGTGGTTGACAGTGAGACAGACTGACTGGGAGTCAGGTGACCGAGGGTGGGGAGGATGAACTGGGCCTCAGGTGAGCATCTCTCTGAGAGGGGTCGGAAGTGACAATGGTGACAGTCATCGCCACCCCGGTGGTCACCTCCCACACCCTGGAAACTCCAGTTCTCTGTGGACACTGCCCTCACTTTCCCTTGGGGTTAAGCGGTACCATCCCACATGGGTGGGTGGGGGAATGTGTGGCACAGAGCTGGGTGAGAGGCTGTGGAAGGTGCCAGAAGCCATAGAGGAGCCCACTGTGGCCCACATGACAAACATCTGTTATCCCTGCCAATGCCTAGACGCTTAGGATGTTCAGCCTCAGACCCACATCCTTTTTCTGTCCCTTCAGGGTCTCTCCAACAGGCTCATGGGATCTTGGCCAAGGCCCCGCTAAGGCTGACTGCTCTCCCAGATGCAGGAATGTGGATGAGGTGCAGACAGGTGGGCACTGACTGGCTGCCACATACCTTGCCTGCTCCTGGTTGGGCTCCCCAAGGGGCCTGGCCCAAGCCTCATCACTGCACGATTAGAACTGAGTTCCCTACCACTCTGCCCATTCCGGGAACTTACGATAATCACAGGCTCAAAGCCGTGAAGCAAGCAATAGACTCTTCACCAAATTCACTAGAGAGTGATAGATACCAAAACGCCAATGTGTTAATTACCTCGAGGAGTTTTATATTAGGCCGACAAACAAAATATCATCAACTGGGTGACTTGAACAACAAATATTTATTTTCTCACGGTTCCGGAGGCTGGAAGTCCAAGGTCAACATGTCAGAGGGCTGGTTTCTCTAGAGGTCTCTCTCCTTGGCTTGTGGACGGCAGCCTTCTCATTGTGTCCTCACATGGTTTTCCCTTTGTGCTCACATCCCTGTTGCCCCTCTGTGTGTCCACATTGCCTCTTCTTGTAAGGACACAACCCCATTTTGACTTAATTATCTCTTTAAAGGCCGTGATTCTAAATGCAGTCCCATTCTGAGCTCCTGGGAGTGAGGGCTTCAATAGATGAATTTGAGGAGGTGGAGGACACAATTGGGCCCATAACAAGTTCGTCCGGTGTGAGTCATTGGATTGATCCCAGGCACAGAGCTGCCTGGTGGGCAGACAGACCTACCTAGGAGCTCAGGCCTTGGTTCTGAAGGTCATTTGGTTCCGGCAGATCTAAAAGGACCGTGGGTACTTTGCTGCTTCTCCACGGAGAGGCGGAGCCTGTCATCTCTTCCCTGAGTCTGAGCAGGGCCCTGGAAGCTTTGATTAATGAGGATGACAGAAATGATGCTTTGCCAGTGTTAGGCTTAGCATTTAAGAGGACCAGCAGCTTCTCTGGGGGCACTGAGCCTCCATGTCAGAAGTTGAACCACACTGCTGGAGAGACCCCTTTGGAGAGGTGATGATGCCCCCTGTCCAGGGAGGGAGGTCCCGCAGACCTAGCCTCTCGAGTCCCCATGCTAGGGCACCCAGTGCAGGAATGAAGCCCTCTTGGATGCTCCAGACAGCATAGCCAGTAGCTGAATGCCACCCAGTGACCCCAGTCAATGCCAGGTGCTGCTGAAAAATTGCCCAGCTGTGCTCTGCCTAAATTCCTGACCCCAGCATCATGAGAGATAATAAAACAGTTGTTTTAAGCCACTAAGTTTTGGGGTCATTTGTTACCCAGCAAGAGAGGACTGAACTATTTGGTGACTGTAGAAATGGTGAGGTGGGAGTTGGATGATATTGAGGGAAGTTCTCACCAGGAGCGGAGAGCAGGGCTGGCAGGTCACTCTCCCCTCCATAGGGGCCAGTGGCTGAGCAGGCCGGACTCTGTTGCCTTCCCTGGCCAGGGCTGAGAAGAGAGACGGCCGCTTCCTGCCCAAGCTCCATTTACGGAATTAAGGAAAGCCGTGGGCTGGGTGCCACTGCTCTCCTGATGATGAGGGAAAAGCAGGGAAGAACTACCATTTCTGGATACCTCCAATGAGCCGGTGAGTCCTTCAGGGATGAGAGTCCATTTAATCTCCTGTGTTCAACGGCTGGGAGGCTTCGTGGCCTGGGTCACACCAACCTGAGCCTGTGTTTAGACTGATGTCTGTCAGACTCCTCAGCCAATGCTCTCACCCTGACCCCACACTGTCTGGGGCAGGGTTGGGAGGAGGGGAGTGGGGGTTTCTGACCGTCAGGGCAGCCTGGGATGGGCTGACAGGTGGAACTCCAGGAAGGCTGACATCTGGTTAGAGGATGGGGGAGACTCCAGCCCCCAGGCAGGCCCAGGGCAGGTGGAATTGGGCCCTGGGCACTGGTCCCAGCCCGGCCCACACATGGGGAGGCAGGCAGGGACAGGGGTGTGGGTGTGGTAAAGATCAATGTCCAGTGGCTCTTCCTTTCTCCATTATCAAGAGAAGAAGGGCTCAGAGATTAGATCTTACTGAACTGGCTTGGTGCCCTTGGGCAGGGTGTGTTCACCTCTGAATCTCAGTTATCTCATCTGTCAAATGGGAGCAGGAGACTAGGTAATCTCCTCAGTAGCTTCCAGTTTTAAAGTCTTCTGTTATAAAACCCCTCCCTCCATTTTCTCTCTCTCCCTTCCTCAGTCCTTCCCTCCTTTCTGCAAGCATTGTTTTTTTAGCACCATTGAACGCTGCCGGTCCTCCTGAATCATAGTCTAGTAGGGGAATATGGCAGGTTGTCCTTCCTAAAGATAGCTGCATCAATACATGACATTCCATTAGCAGATGCAAACTATTATATATAGAATGGATAAATAACAAGGTCCTACTGTATAGCACAGGGAACTATATTCAATATCCTGTGATAAACCACAATGGAAAAGAATATGAAAAAGAATATATATATGTTTAATGGAATCACTTTGCTATACAGCAGTAATTAACACAACATTGTAATTCAATGATACTTGAATAAACAATAAATTTTAAAAAACACATGCCATCCCACATGTTCCTCTTCCAACTAGCCATTGACATTCTCCTACTAAAATGTGGGATCTGCCTTCTGTCCCTGGGAAGCAAAAGGCCTGTGATTATGGCAGAAGTGATGCTGTGTGGCATCCGAGGTGACGCCAGGAAGGGGACTGGAGCCTCTGCCTGGTCTTGGGGCGCTCCCTCTCAGAACCTGCTGTCATGCCAGGAGGGAGCCCAGAGACCACGTGTCCGGCCATGTGTAAGGGCTACAGCTCCTGTCCCAGCTGAGATCCCAGCCAATGGCTAGTGCGAGCCCCCAGACATGAGAGGGACCTTCAGATGAGGCAGCCCTAGCCTTCCATCTGCCCTAGCTGGCGCTGAGAGGAGCAGAGATGAGCTGTTTCCACTGCACCTGCTGAAATTGCAGATTGGTGAGCAAAATAAATGGCACTGTTTTAAACCATTAAGTTGTGGGTAATTCGTTAGGAAGGAATAGATAACTGGAAGCAGGGGATAGACAGGTCGGAGCAAACAATGTAACACTGTAAGGTACTCTCTTCAACCAAGGTGTACATGTGATACGATCCGGGTGTTAGGAAAGGCAGGGAGACTTGAGCTTGGGTGTGTGTCTGTGTTTGTGAGATGCAGAGGTTTCATCAGACACACTGCCATGGAGGAGATGGGGCTGGAAATGGACATTTCTGGGCAGACAAAATGGGGTGGTTTTCAGCAAAGGAAGAGCCAGTGGAAAGTCACAGAGCTTCGAGGTCACAGAACTGCCAGGTCACAGAGCTTCAAGGTCACAGAGGTGGGTGGCCGCCCAAAGTTGGAGCTAGAGGTTGTGGGGAGCTGCTGGCGCCTGCCCACAGCAGCAAGGTTCCAGCTCTTGTTTACACATTATTTTCCCCTAATTGCATCTGAGGCTGGTGGATGCCAGCCAGAGAGGGCCCTAGATCGCAACAGGGAGCCATCTGCAAATCCCTGTTCCGGGGGTGGTGGCCTGAGGGCAGCTTTCCTGTTGGGCGGGGTGGGGGTGGGGCGGCAAGCTAATCCCAGGCCGGCTCTGCAGCTCCACAGTGAGAGGGGGCTGGAGGCAGGTGGGTCTCCCCTCCTGTTCCCCCTTCCCTCCCCGGCTGGAGCTTGTCATCCCTCTACCTTGTCCTTGGATTCAGGTCTGTCCTCTGAATGGCAGCTGACTGGAGGCCTCTTGTTCTTAAATGCTGGGAGCTGCTGAGTCTTGGCCTCCCCGCCATGAAAGGGGTGAGCAGTGCTGTCGTGTGATGGCTCAGGAGTTCGTGGGGGTGAGGTGAAGCCAGAGTAGGTGGCTTAGGGGAGATGCCCTGGGGACCTGGCTATTTGTCAGGGGAGAAGCAAGCACTGGCCTCCTCCACAAGCCATTCCTGAAGCCCTCATCCCTCCAGGGGCCCTGATGCCAGGCCACCACAGTCCCCTCCTGGCTCCTCCTCTATCAAGATCAAGTACAAACACCTTGAGGCTCTCAGCGTGCTAAGTTACTTCAGCTGTGTCTGACTCTGTGCGACCCCATGGACTGTAGCCCGCCAGGCTCCTCTGTCCAGGGGATTCTCCAGGCAAGTATATTGGAGTGGGTTGCCATGCCCTTCTCCAGGGCATCTTCCCCACCCAGGGATCGAACCCTGCAAATCCAACTGTGCTGAGAGCTCACACCCCTCTGCTCTTCCATACTCTTCTGGGCAGCCCCTCGAGAAGGTTGCTATCCCCATCTTGCTGATGAGGAAAACTGAGGCTTCAAAGCAGCAGGGGGTTTGCCTAAGATCACCGAGAGGGACACAAGGGTCTATGGAACTCAAGGGCCCAAGCTCTCTGTCTCGCACCAATGCTGTCATTATTCCTTTGTCTGGGCTGATGGTTGAGGGCACAAACTCAGGGAACCAGGCCATTCGGGACACATCCCACTCTCCCTGTGTGACCTTGGGCAAGTTGCTCAGCGTCTCTGGGCCTCAGCTGCCTCACCTGTAAAATGAGAAGGAAATGTGTTCATGCACGTCAGCCTCTCAGAGCAGCCCTCCTCCCATGTTACTAAGTATAGATACCATTTATTCTCCATATCTGATTGCACCGTGGGTGGTCATGACTGTATGTATCTCCCCCATTAGACTGGAATTTCTGGAGGGCAGGGGTGAAAATAACTTACAGCTGCGTGATAGAGACCCCCCACTCCCAGCCCACCTCTCTCACCCATCACACCCTGCCCCCACCCTCCAACTCAGGCCCATTCAGAAGGAGATCTCTGTGTTTGCAGAATGACACAGAAAGGAATTAGAGCTGTCTCCTTCGGCTCTGGGGTCTTAGAAAGCCAGGGAAGAGAGAGTAAGGCCAAAAGGACAGTGGGTGGGGTACTGACTCCCTGCCCTGGGCCTTGAGGCCGCCCTGGTTCCCAGAACCCTGACAAGCATCTCCGTGTCTTCCTGGGACTCCTGGTTCTGGGCGCCTTGTTCTGCCCTGTCCCCCACAGCTCTGCACATAGCTCTTGGCGAGAGTGGCCAGGGCACTGGAGAGAGGCTTTCGGATGGACAGAAGTGCTTTGCATTCTAATGAGTAAGCGGCCCCTCACCCTGTCCCATCCGGGCTCTCAGGGCTCTGTCTGTTTTCCGGGCTCTGCTCATCACCAGACTTGCAGAAAGGCCACAAGCTTGTCTTCTTGGGACAGTGGAGGTGGCCTGAACACCTTTCCTTGCAGCTGCCCCCCTGGGGAAGGGGAGGGATGCCGGCCTGCGGTGCTCAGGGCTGGAGAAGGGCCCTCAGAGGAATAAAGGGGTCTAGAGCCCACCTGGCTCCATCCCAGGGTCTCACTGGGCATCTCCCCACTCCATTATCGCCCTTTGGCCCCTGTCTGCCAGCCCCAGGCACTCCAGGTCCTGGCTGCATTATGGACCCCAGTGGGAATGTCTCTGAGCCAGGGGGCTGCTGGCAGGGTGTGGCTAACCCAGCACTTGGACAGGCCCTCTGCCTGCTCCTTACACTGTTTGCCGTCTCTCCTGAGAGCCGCTGTCCAGGTGAGCTAACTGGCCAGCTCTTGCCCTTCTTTCTTCTCCGTGTCCCACAGTTCTCCCTGTCTTCCCTGGAGACTTCTAGAACTTTCAGTTTGAAAGGCATCTGAGAGGCCATCTTGTTCAAACCCCTGCCTCCAGTTGCCTTGCTCAAATCTTTCTGTTCTTTTGCTAAGGTAAGCTCTCAGAAACAAACCCAGATCTCTCTAACCTTCCGTGGCTCCCTACCACCCTCAGGAGTAAGTTGGAGCTCCTTAGCAGAGCCCCCGGAAGCCTGCTGTATGAAGCCCTGTGACTTTTCCAGGCTCGTCGTGTGCCACCCACCCTGGTCACCCCGTGTTCCGGCCCCACACAGCAGCTCCCTCCTGGGCTAGACTGTAGCCCTATCTCCTCTCTTTTCACCTCCCTTCCCTCCCTTGCCCCCTCATTAATCTGGGCCTCCTCCTTTATGAAGCCTTCCCTGCTTTACCCCTCTACACTCTTGACAGATCACCTGCTCTATGGTGGGCTGAGCAGACCTCCATCATTGCACCTAGAACACTGGAGATTGCTCTGTATTCTTCATCATGCTATTTCTCCCAGCAGGCCAGAAACTTCTGAAGGGCCAGGGCATGTCTTTACTGGTTTCGCTCCCCTGGAACCTAATGTGGTGGTATCTCAGATGGGAATTCTCTGGATGAAGAGCTTGAGACAGGCAATCATGTGCACATGGTATTTTGAATTTTATTATTTTTTAAAGTATTATTGATTTACAATGTTGTGTTAGTTTATGGTATATGGGAAAATGATTCCATTATATATATATACATTCCATTTTATGTATATACATATACATTATATATATACATTCCATACGCACACACACACACACACACACACACACACACACATAGGCTTCCCCAGTGGCTCAGTGGTAAACAATCCACCTGCAGTACAGGAGACAAGGGAGACGCAGGTTCAATCCCTGGGTTGGGAAGATCCTCTAGACAAGGAAATGGCAACCCACTCCAGTATTCTTGCCTGAAAAACCCCATGGACAGAGAAGCCTGGCAGGCTATAGTCCACGGGGTTGCAAAAGAGTCAGACAAAACTTAGTGAGTAAACAACAACAACAATATATGTATATATTCTTTTTCATATTCTTTTCCATTTTAGGTTATTACAAGATACTGAATATAGTTTCCTGGGCTATACAGTAGGACCTTGTTGTTTTTCTATTTTTATATAAGACAGTGTTAATATCAAGCTGCTAATTTAGCCCTCCTCGCCAACCCCTTTCCCCTTTGGTAAGTTTGTTTTCTATCTCTGTGAGTCTGTTTCGTAAATAAGTTCATTTGTATCATATTTTAGATTCTACATATAAGTGATATCATATGATAATTATCTTTTTCTATCCAACTTACTTCACTTAGTATGATAATCTCTAGGTCCATCCATTTGCTGCAAATGGCATTATTTTATTCTTTTTTATGGCTGAATAATATTCTATTATATATAGGTACCATATCTTCTTTATCCATTCACCTATTGATTTTTTTATCCAAATACCTATGGATTGTTTCCATGTCTTGACTATTGTAAATAATGTTCCTATGAACACTGGGGTGCAAGTTTCTTTTCAAATTAGGGTTTTCTCTGGATATATGCCCAGGAGTGGGATTGCTGGATCATATGGTGGCTCTATTTTTAGTTTTCTGAGGAACCTCTATACTATTTTCCATAGTGGCTGCACCAATTTACACTCCCACCAACAGTGTAGGAGGGTTCCCTTTTCTTCAACCCTCTGCAGCATTTGTTATGTGTAGATTTAATGATGGCCATTCTGACCAGCGTGAGGTGATATCTCATTATAGTTAGGATTTGCATTTCTCTGATAATGAGCGATGTTGAGCCCCTTTTCATGTGACATGCACATGATTTACGGAGAGTGTGCTCTCAGGAGAAACCAGTGAGGGAGTGAGAGAAGCAGGAGAGGGGGAAGAGGAGGTAGGCAAGGATGCCATTTCATGAGAAATCTGGCCTCAGTCAGATCCCGAGGGGGAGTCCTGGGGCATCCTTTGCAGCAGAGACCATGAGAGGATAAGACAGCGAGGGAGGGGGAAAGAGGAAGCCTCTCTGGGTAGCTCCAGGAGACGTGGCCGGGTCCCACGTGGGTGCAGGCTGAGCAAGGCCTCCTTCCAGTCTGGAGCTTCCCTGTGGCCCTCCTGTTCCTGAGGCGTCCCAGTGAGGAGAGTGGGGCCTGCTAATCCACAGACCTCAGGCATTTCTGTACAGGAGTGCCTTCTCTCATCCCACGGCTCCTTGCCGGGGGTGGGGGGGGAGCCCTGTTAGTATTTCCATGTCACCCCGGAGGAATCTGAGGCCCGGGAGACCTGACAGGGCTCAGAATGAGTCACTGAGAGAGAATTCATGTCCCTGGATTCCCTCTCCTCCAGGAGGAGAGATGCAACTCTGTGAGGCGGGGTGGGGTGGGGTGGTGGCATCCACCCTATAGTGTACCCTCCAAAGGCAAACACTGGGGCCAGGAAGGGGCTGGGAAAGTGGTTTCTGCATCCTCCAGGCCCTCTGAGGCCTTGCCTGGTTCCCACTAGGGGGTGAGCCTTCTTTTCCACCTGCTTAGAATTGTCCAGAGGGGAAAGGGTGGGTACAGGGCATGGTGAGTGGTGGAGAGGAACCAGGTTCTGAATGATTGGTCTAATCCCGGCCCTGCCACCGAATCGCATGTGACCTTGAGCAAGACATATAATTTTGGGGCATCTCCAATTTTTAATCAGTAAAGGGATTACTGGTTAGAGATTTTACAGGCTCTTTGTGAGGCCCATTCAGATGAGACAGTCAGGTCATAGCCCATCTCATGGAAGCCAGTATTGGTCTAACATTGCTGCGGTAACAAATGCCCGAAAACTCAGGGTCTTAAAAAAATAGCAGTTTATTCCCTGGCAATTCTGGAGGCCAGAAGTCTAAAACTGGTTTCACTGGGGTGGAAATCAAGGTGTCAGCTGTGTGTCCTCTGTAGAATTTAGGGAAGAATTGGTCCCTTGCCTCTGCCAGCTTCTGATAGCCACCGGCCTTCCTTGGCCTGTGGCTGTATCACTCCAGACTTCCAGGCCAGCATCTTCCTCTCTCTCTCTGCTCCATCCCTTTGTGACCTTCTCCTCTTCCATTTTATGAATGCAGATACCCGGAGCTGGGAGTTTACACAGTAGCCCAAGGTCACAGCCAATGAGAGAGCTGGAAGTTGAATCCTTGGAGACTCAAACCTACGATCTCTGTTCCATCGTAGGCAGCACCTGCCTGAGCCCGGCCTACCCTCCTGAGGCCTCTTTTGAGGAGCCGTCTGGAGTCAGCCGGTGCCACTGCCGGCCTGTCTCCAGTGAACAAATCTGGGACTTGAGGGCTGGACTGTGGTATCTAAATAAAGGGCGTCCTCAGGATTAGAGCAGAGGTCAGGAGAGGACGCCGGCTGCAGCTGACCAGCCCGACAGGGTGGCCTTGGTGGCCCATCAGAAGGCTGGGGGCGGGCTGTGAGCTCCACCCTCCAGCACTCAGCCAAGCTGGGCAATCTTGGATCTTCAGGGCTGGGGTCAGCCCGGGGTCAATGCCGACATAAAAACCAGCGGACTTGAGCAAGACCACCTACATATTAAAACAGACCTTTGAGAGCAAAGGGGCCATGTTATCACTTGGGGATGGAGAGAGAGGACGGGTCTCAGGCTGGGGAATAGAACCTTCTTTGCTGTAAGGATTTTCCCTGCCCCCTGATGCCTGCCAGGGACTTCTCTGGCTTCTTGTTGTTGTCCTGATGAGGGAAATGGCAGAGACTGTCCTGTGTAGTGTTGAGTTCTGGGGAAAAGAAAGGTAAAACAAGAGTGTGCATGTGAGAGTGCGTATGTGTGTGTTAAGGGTGGTGGGATGAGGGTATTTAATTAAAAAAAAAAAACAGAACTTGACACTGCTTACTATATTCCACATATTACACACAAGAAAAGGGAGCCAGAGCAAGAGATCTCAGAACATGGGAAACACAGCTGTGGCTGAAGACATATCTGGGTTAAAAACCCCAGGAGTGCTCCTCTTTAATTTTTTGGTACAGCAGGATCAAGGAATCGATTCACTCTGGTTATGCTTCCTATCATTGTTTCTGTGGGCCGTGTTTGATCTGTGTTTCACGTGCAGATCTGCTATCCATGCTCTGAAAGAAATAATATATTCCGCATTGCACCGGGTCAGACTCAACCATGAAAACCCTTTTTATTATTTTTTTTTTTCTGGATGATTTCAAAGCCACGCACACACACACACAGAGGAACACACACACACAGACACACAGACACACACACACACTCTGTTTATGTAAAGGATTAAAAAAGAATGAAAAGCCCAGCTCGAGAACATGAGCAGGGTTCCAGATCACGGATGGGGTGGGGGGCGGCGGGAGTGGCGGAGGCTGGGGCCCTCACCCGCTGACCTGGGCCAGCCGTGTCCCCTCTGAGTTGTGTGTGTGCCCGACCCCTGCAGGGAGGGGACAGCCGGCGGGCCCTTTGACAGCTGCGCCTGGTGAGGTTATTATTAGCAACAATGGTTTCCCAGCGAAAAAGAGCAATTTTCACAATGGAGAAGTCTTCCTCTTCCTTCAGGTCACAAAAACGCTGAGCAGAGAGGAAAATGACACGAAGCACTGCCGGATCCTGAAACCATGAACGGCTGAAACACTTCCCAGCTCTCCCCGGGACTGGGCGGTTACTGGCATTTTAAGAGCCGGAGGGAAGTTGTAGCCACCGTGGGGGTAACACACACGTGAAAAAATGTGAGGCCAGACAGGCCGGGCAAATAAATAACCCGGTGCCGGCAATGGGAGGCGTGCCTGGAGTTTTAGTGCAGGGTTGTAAAAGTTGACAGGAGCCGTTTGGACTGGAAAGGGCCGTGTGGGTATCGCTGCCAGGCTTTGCCAAGCTCCCCGGCTGTTGAATACTCCAAAACTGAATAGATAAAAAAGAAAACAACAGCCACAAAAGGAAAAAAAAAATCGCAACACGAAACCACCCACGCAGCGTCCACCCACCCCTTCCCCTCCCGGAGCCTGTTGTGCGCCTGTGATAACATTGCGCGCTGCGAGCTCTCCTTTATTTAGATAAGGTGTCCGCGGCCGCTGCTCTTGGCCGCCAGCCAGCTTTCTGTCTCCCACTTGGGGCTTTAGCGCCACACAGGAGACGCGACTCTCTGATGCTGCCGGCCCGAGTGTCAGCCTCACCCGGAGGGTCCCCGCGGCTTTGTGTTCCCAGAACGATGATTTGTTTGACAACGGGCTTTCCTTCCAGACTGTTCTTCCAGCCTGGCACAACGCGTGGGTCCTCAGAGACACAGACGGGGCCGTAGAGAGGCGGAGCCGGCACCTCTGGCCACGAGGTCGGGCGGCTGCTTGATGGTGAAAGGCCACGTAAAGGAGACCCCGACACGGTCGAAGGCCAGAAGGATCTTTGGTTTACATGGACTGACTGAAGCGTTTATGCTCCTCAGGCCTGAAAAAGTTAAGTGCTGGGGGAGGGGGGCGGGGGGGCCGAAGCAGGACGAGAAGGCTGGACTTATTCTATGGCACACAAAAGATTTTTAATAAGCTCGGAGAAAGGGCCGCCACCCCCACCCCTCGGGTCTTTATCTCCCTGTCTTATTCCAAAGCTCCTGTGTTAGCCAGAGAGACAGCTCGGAAAAACTGCCCCGGGAGGTGGGCAGCAGGCTGTGGGAGAGCTATTCTGCTAGGCTGTCCCCCCTCCCCCCCCCCCCCAGGCAGGCAGGTGACTTCCACGAGGTCAAGAACAGCTCCCCTGGTGAGTGATGGCGCAGGGCAGGGGGGACGACCTGGTGCTCAGGAGAAGTGAGGTGGGGGTCATGGTAGGGAACCCCCCATGCCGTCTCTGCTCCTAGTTCCTTGCAGGCTTTCTCTGAGAATCCATGATCTTAAAACAGTTAATGATTAGCCTTCAGGTGCCTGGAAGCCGGTGGGGAAGGCTGGAGGGACTTATCTTACCAGGGGCACTTGGAGTCGGTTTATAGGGGCCTTCTGGAGGACCCGCAGAGTTTGGGAAAATGAGTTGCCATCTGTAGGTTACTCCACTCTTCACTCTCTACCAAACTCTCTCCCCTTTGCACTCATCTGGGGCTGGGCCTGGGGGCGGCTGGGACAGTCTAGCCCACCCACAACATAGGCCTACCATCTTGGGACATCAGGGAGAGCTCTTGCCTACCCTGTCTTTTTGGGATCAGTCTGGTAGATGGTGTCAAAGGCACGGAGTGGGTCAGCACAGAGCCAGGAGGCCCAAAGCGACCATCCAACAGCAGGATTTACGCAGACACTGACCTCCACTTCGGCCTCTCTTTTGCATCACACACCTGCCACACTGACTCAGTGTCCCAGGAGCCCCAAAGAGGATGGTTGGGATGCGGGCATGGGTTTTCCTGCCCCGGGAAAGGAATAGGCTCTGTGGGCAATGGCTGTGTTGGCATCTGACTTTTACATCAGTCTCTTCAGCATGGCGATGGTGAGTCAGGCCCGGCCACCCCTCCTCTGCTCCAGGTGCACTGACCAAATCCTGTTTCTGAGTCAGCTCTGGAATGTGGTGGTCTGCTGGGTGCCCGGCCCTGTCCCTTGTTCTGAGAGTTCATTCCCCTCTGGAATTTCAAGAGCCTTATTTGCCCTTCTTCCGGGGCAGTGCCGCCTCCTGCCTTGGTTTCTGACTGGTGTACGAGACAGGTAGAGCTGTGGGTGGGGAAAAGAAGGACGAGAAAGAGAGAACGGATGATGGAGGAGGCCTTGCCCTCGTTTCACACTCATCCTGGTCTGACAGCTGCCCTTTCCGATTTGGGAGTCTTGGCCTTTTGGGGGATGGAGTGATGGGGGAAGTGAGAAGTCAAAAGCTCTCATCAAGTCCCTGAATTGTAGCCTGTTTCTGGAATAATACAAAATCGATCCTTTAAACCAAAGGAAACAAGCAAAAATCTATGAACCATGACACCTTGCTTATCCAGAAGTTACTGGCCTTAGCGACCTCAACTATTGGGAACCATCCAAAAGAGCTGAAATAGCTGAAGAATTCCCTGTGCTGAAGTTCATTGACTGTTTACCACAGACATGTTGGGATCTCTTTTCATCAGCATCTCTTGACTCTTACTTCACAAACTGTTCTAACACATCAGATGACTCTGAAGTTCCCTCCAACTCCTGCTTCCATTTTGGTTTTTGTTTTGCTGGCAATGGTTGGGTGAACACGGGTGCTGTTGACCAGGGTCAGGAATACAAGAGGAGGAGGAGCAGGTAGGAGGGAAAGGTGATGTGGCTGGGATACTGACAGCCACAGGAAGGTGTTATTACGCACATCTGAGCAAAAGAAGAGACAGGAAGAAAGCAGAAACAAGACATCAAGGAGGAGAGCAAGGGTGGAGCCATCTAGTGATGGGGCACATGGACTGTCCATGTACCCAGTGAGTGAGCCACCAAGACCTCTTCAACTGTGTCTGTGTCATCAAAGGAAAAAGGCAACGTGTAATGCCATTTACTTTTTTTATTATTTTTTAATTGAAGCATAGTTGATTTACAATGTTGTATTAGTTTCAGATGTACATCACAGTCATTCAGTTACATATATATGTGCTTTTTCAGATTCTTTTCCCTTATATGTTCTTTCAAAATATTGACTAGAGTTTCTTGTGCTATAGAGTAGGTCCTTGTTGGTTATCTATTTTATATATAGCCGTGTGTATCTGATAATCCTAATTCATCCCTCCCCCTGGACATGGTTTATTTAAAAATACATGCACTTTTGTTTTGAAGTTTTAGTGTTTCCAGAGGGGGAGCTTTACTTTGCCTGCAGATTCATTTCTTGAAAACAGCTCATTGTTCCCTGATGATGGTTAAGCGAGGGGGTTAGTGTTTTCCCTACACGTTATTTCTGAAAGATGAAAAAATTTCTGCTGGCTGCCCAAGAAAATTCACTTTATCTCACTTGACATAGGAAGCCTGGCATTCCTTTGAATGCAGAATTTGAGAAGCATGCCCATCAGAGCACCCTTTAGTTTGAAAACAATTGATTTGCAGCACTGTTTCCTGGCTTCCAGGAGGGCTGGTAATACAATAGGAAGGAGGGTGCTCCCCACTCCTTTGTTCCTGACAATGGGGAAAGGGACCCTTTGGTCCAGCAGAGCTCACCACAGAGGCTGGATGGGTGCAGTGGAGGTAGCCCAAGGGCTCCCCCTTGGTTATAGGGGCCCTGTTGGCCTGAGGCTGAGCTTAGGCCTCCATTGGTGTGCCTCTTTTTTCTCCTGGGGAGATGGAAGCCACTTGAGAAATAAAATTTCCAAGCTTGGAGTGATCAACGCCACATCCCCCCCACCTCATCTCTTTTCTGGGGTCTCTGAGCAGAGCCAGAGGATTGCTGATCAGGGTCCTTGAGGGTCCTGAGTCTGCACCCCGTTTTCTGCCTCCACTCTGGCCACTCTAGCAAGCCCACTCATGTCTGGTCACCCCTCATCACTCTAGGGATTGTTTGTGGGACGTGCAGACATGTGTGCTGAAGAACCACTGCTTTCAAGGAAGGGAGCTCATTTATTGAGCATCTAGTGCCCAGTAAGCACTCCATGGAGCTTCCCAGGTGGCTCAGATGGTGAAGAATCTGCCTCCAAAGCAGGAAACCCGGGTTCGATCCCTGGGTCAGGAAGATCCCCTGGAGGAGGAAATGGCAACGCACTCCAGTATTCTTGCCTGGAGAATTCCATGGACAGAGGAGCCTGGCAGGCTACAGTCCATGGGGTCACAGAATTTGATACGACTAAAGTGATTTAGCACGCACGCAAGAGGCTTTAAAAAGTACTGATGTCTGCATGCCAGCCCCCAGAATTCAGACTCAGTTGGTCTGGAGCACGGCCTGGGCATGGGGGTTTTTGAAAGCTCTCTGGGGACTCTAGTGTGAGACCCCGAGTCAGGACCACTGACCTCCAGGGTCTGACCTGGAACAGAACTCCAGTCAAACTCAGAGCCTCATGTGCTGTGTGCCTTTAAGTAGACAGTGGGAGTGGAGTCCTAGTTTCCCTATCTGCTGAGTGGATGGTGGTGACACCCATGTCCCAGTGAGTTTGTGGGGGCCAAGAGAGCAGGGTCCATGAAGCTTAGAACACAGAGCAGGTGCTAAAGCATGATTGCTGGCCTTCCTGCGCCAGAAAACATTGAACCGAAAGATATAAAATCACTTCCCCATGCTCCAGGTCTGGTGGCTGCCTATTTTCTTTTCAGCCTTCTTAGCCCAACTCCATCACTTGCACGTGGTTGAGGCTCATTAAATATTTGCAGGTCGACAGAGAAGGAGCAAGGAGAACCCTGCCGAGTTCAACAGACCCCAGGAGTTTGGTTTTCCCTTTAAACCTTTTGGAGGAAAGATGGAGCAAAAACTCCAGATGCGGGTTTTTTAATTTTTTTTTAATGCCCTGATAGAGCCGTGTGAACACAGCCGAGGGCTGGTGACTCCCACTGCCCTCCCGCCCCGACCCCAGGCCATCCCAGGACAACTCGCAGTGACAGGACACCCCAGGCGAGCGCTCTGACTTCTGCCTCCCTCCACCTCCCCCTATCCCTGTCCTTTGATGAGAAACACGGAGAGCCAGCGACTGGCTCATTGGGAAGGAGAACGCTCTTTCCTCAGCCCTGGGGACTTGTTCAGCTGTTCGGCATTTAGCAAGCCTTGCACCCCTTCCCTTCCAGCTCAAACTCAGCGGCATTTCACAGCAAGCTTCAACCGCCGTGGACCACAACCTTCAGGACAGGAGAAAGGGTTTCTGTAGCTCAGCCCAGCTCGTTTTTGGTGACCACGTTCCTGTCTGGAGAAGGGGGGTGAGCTCAGAGGACCCGAGCTGGCAGGCGCGCCAGGGGGCTCTCTGGATCCGGGTGGGGGGTTGCTGTGCCTGGGCTGAGATGTTCCGGTGGCGGTAATGAGTACCGTGCAGTCGTCTGTAATTATGCAGTCTCTAAGCCCCTGGGGCTGGGGTGGTGTATTTGCCTGTGCTGTTTGGGGGTTGATCCTGCTGTCAGCGCTTAGCAAGAATTAACAGTGACGCTCTATGCACCACAGTCATAACACTAAATCTGATCTGCATGTCTATGATTCATTAAAAAAAAAAAAAAGACCCACCGTCGCTGAAACCCCTCCAAGCCCATCATTGAAAGAAATTATGCTCAGTGGAAAGAGCGATTTGACGTCAAGGAGGACCTACGTGCCTTTTCATGAGCGGCTGGAATTAGAAGGCTGCGCTCCGGCAAGTGTAAACGGGATCCATACTTGGAAACCTCTGTGTAGCCAGCAACCTGCTTTCCAGGTGTGGGTTGCTCACTTTCCGGATTGTCTGAGGCAGGGTATTTTTAAGATCCCTGGCAGGCCACTGCCGGCACGCTTATCACGCCCTGCTGGGCCACACCAAGCTCCTTCCAGGCAGTGTAGAGGAGGTTCTGGGAAGGCCAGCCTTTTTTTTTTTTTTTCCCTTTCCTTTTTCTTTTTTTTCCTTTCATTTTAGAAGAAACCCAAACATAAGTGGGAAGACAGTCTGCTTCAACAACAACCTCCCCAGCATTCCCAAGTCCAGAAGAAATTAATTGTGAATGATGGGCTATTGGGGGTGTTCTGTGGTACCCACTTGCTTCACTGTTTGGTAATTGGGAATTTCTTCGTTTTTCTTTTTCATGAGGTCGCAACCCACGAGGCTAGCCTTTCCTTTTGAGGTTTTTGCTGTTCTGTCCTGAGGGAGAGGCCAGCGTCCAAGAAGCAGGACCCCTGGGTTCAAGCCTTCCATGATTCCATGGACTCTTGGACATGTTGTGGTCCTGTATCCACAAAGAAATATGTATCCCATATTTCTTATGGGGTCATAAGAAATCCCACCTCACCCTGATGCTTAGAGTCAAATAGGGACAAGGAGAGAAAACAAGCAATGGGGGGTTTTGATCTCTTAGCTGATCCAGGAACTTTGTAGATGAATTGTTTGTGTTCCAGTTACTACTGCTGTGTAAGAGACAACCCCAACTTAGTGACATAACAAGCATTGTATTATGCTCACAGATCTGGGGGTCAAAATTCAGACAGGGCTCAACTGGGTGGTTCTTTTGCTTCTTGTAGCATCTATTGAGGCTGCCCAGTGATGGTTCTAGATGCTTCTCTCCCATGTCTATTGCCTGGAGTATCTGCATCTGCCCCCCAGCAGGGCAGTTTTGGGGTCATTGACTTCCTATATGGCTACTGGCTTCCTCTATGGTAACAGTCGCAAGAGACTTAGGTGGGGAGGTACATGGTTTTTTCTGATCCAGCTTGGACAGTCACACAATGTTACATGTTCCACACTCTAGCCACTGGAGGAGTCACAAGCCCACTCCAATTCAATGGGAGGGGACACAGACCCCACAATTCTTGGTGCGAGGAGTATCAGAGAATTTGGGGGCTATATTTTAAAACAGCTTCAGTTTCTGATCTTATACGACTCTCCGTTTAGTGCCTTCCATTTTATGGCGTTGTCACCTCCAATATTTCTTTTGACTTTTGCAACAACCTTCCGACTGGGGTAATGTTATTGTACCCACTATGCTGATAAGGAAACCAAGACTCTGAGAGATGACCTGATTTGTCTGCTTGTCTACAGCAAATAAACCATGAGATGAACCTTGAACTCACCTTCCTGGATAACAGATTTCAAAGATGTATGTCGTGCAGATAAGAAGTACAGAAAGTGGTTGTTCTTCAGAAGCCACGATTGCCTGTCGCTTCCAAAATAAACTGTTTTCCCGTATCTGGTGAGTTGTTTGGGAGACCCGACATAAGACTAAACTGAACCCATTCTTTATGGAGAATCTCTTGAGTGGCTTTCTCTGGTTTTCCCCGTCTCACCTTTGAGTCCCAAACCAGTGGACCAACAATAAAATGCTAATTCATCTAATACAAACGTGGAGAATTGGAGAAACCGAGCTCATCCAGATTGGCAGCTCACAGGGTAAATATTTGATCAGTGAGTAAAAATTCAAATTTGCACTATTTGCTGAAGGTGAAAAGTATATTAGGGAACGAATGTAATGGGGGTTAAGTAGGCCTGTAGGAAGCCTCTTGCAGGATCCCACCCCCAGAAGCCCACAGCTTCTTGCTGACCCGAGTTACAAGTGAGAGCAGGCCGGGCATCTCCAAGCGAGACTTCCCTCCTGGCAGGGGCCTGGGGCTATGGGGTGAACCCGGCAAAGCGGGCAGACTGGTAGAGCTGGGCTTAACTGGTTCCATCTCTGTGCACATGTATGCTGGGTGTGCCATGCCCTCCCCCCGGTGGCTCCCCCAGCTCATCAGAGATTAGGGCTCCTGGCCTTCCTTTCCCACCACCACGGAAGCCAGAAGCCGGCAGCTGCCTCTGCCTTCACTTAGCCCCCCAACAGTGCTCATTTTGTGTTATAACTTGTGTCATCCTGGGTGGGCTTCAGGGGCTGCAGAGGTTAGGACAGAAGTCAGGAAGAGAAACCAGGCCTGAATGTTTAGCTCCTTTCCTATGCATCCCCAGACTTGTCCCCCTCTCTGCAGGATCCTCTCCATGAGTCCAGAGAGAGAAAATGTGCTTCTGAACAGCCTAGGCAAATCAGGGAACAGGCCTGTATCTGGAGAACATGCCAGTGATTCCATTAATGAGGCTCCAAAGTGGAACTGGTGCTCTGGATTCTGTGGACGTGAAGCTATGGGGCTGAGTAACAGCTGGTTGCTGGCAAGCCATGGACAGAAGGGGGGCTGAGTTGGAGGCTGCAGAGGACCACGTCTGCCGCAGCTGATGGCTCAAGCAGTGGACGTTTTGTGGTCCGGCTTGGTTTGTCCTAGTTAATAAGCGAGGCTGAGTTCATCTGAGGCTTATCCTGGGCCGGCCAGTGCCCTGGCGGGCAGCACAATGAAGCTTAATGACCAGCACTGCAGGACCGAGGCTGAGCCCCAAACAAGCCATGAGCGTTAGGCCCCCTGCAAGTCGACAGCTGTGATGGCTGCTGGTTACCAGGACGCAGGGCCTGAGTGGAGGAGGAAATCATGATGGAGAAATAAGACCAGAATTCTCCTCCGCAGGCCTGGGAGAATGGAGCAAATCGAAAACACTGGGCTGGGCTAGGGTCAGACCGGGTTCCAGACACACAGCCAGCGACCTGAAGAACAGGGAGGGGGCAACCAGGCCCAGAGGAAAAGCGGGATTTAAGCCAGGAGCTTAGAAATTAAGGGAGGGGGAGGATGTGACAGACATGGAGGAGCAGAGCCTCCTTCTAGGAAGGATTTGCTGCCCATTCAGGCTCGGCCTCAGCAGCTGAGAACACCTCACCCAGGGGCCCTTCTCCTGCGAGACCCCCATCTGGTGGCTGAACTGGTGTGGGGTGGGGCCATTATAAAGTGTTAGTTACTCAGTTGTGTCCAACTCTTTGAGACCCCCCTGGACTGTAGCCTGCCAGGCTCCTCTGTCCATGGAATTTTCCAGGCAAAAATACTGGAGTGGGTTGCCATTTTCTTCTCCAGGGATCTTCCCTACCCAGGGATCGAACCCGGGTCTCCTGCATTGCAGGCAGATTTTTTTTTTTTTTAACCCTCTAAGCCACCAGGAATGCCTTTATAAAGACCTGGCCATTTTGGCTCCAGGCAGAACACTGTCCTGGACACGCCTCATGCCCCAGCTCTCTCCTCCAGGTTGGATGAGTCTGTCAGGCTTGCATTTCAACTCGACTCCCCGCTCTGTCCAGTCCTGCTCCCCTCTACCCACTTCCTTTCAGAGGGATTGATTCCTCCCAAACACGCCTCCACCCCCAAACTCCATCTCAGCATCTGCTTCCAGGGACCCCAGCCTGTGACAGAGGGTCACCTACACCTTGGATCATGGATTCCATCCTAGGGACCAGTAGGACTCCAGATGGCATTTTATTCTGGGGGTTTTGTCCCGTTTCCTTTAAGTGGTTTCCAAAGTTTCCTCCACTGACTGGGTTTTATCTCCACTTGCTTTCAGAGATTATCTCAAACACGATCGACTCCTCCTTCGTTAGGGAAACTCCCCCACTGGTCCTCAGCATGAATGTTTTTTCACTCCCTCTCACCCTGCCCTCTGCCCTTCTTCCTCAGACACCCTGCCCCCAACCCGAGTCCAGCCCCTGCTCCCATAAAGGACTCCTCTGCCCGCTCCTGTCTGCTCTCTTCTTGGGCTGGTTCCTGATGGTTGTGGCTCTCTGCCAGGGTCAGTCATAAGGTGTCCCTCGGCACACAAACCCCGTCCCCTGCCAGACACCGGGCCTTTATTGTTGGCGTGGGGACAAGCCAAATCACTTGGCAAGGTCCACACCGGCCCTTAGTCACCGTCTCATCACTGTGGCCATCGCTGCTGCCTCTGTCTCCCCTCCTGGGCTCTCAGTCCTGGCGGTGTTTGCTGCCCGCTTCCCCTGGCACAGACAGGGCCAGCCTGGGAACCCCAGATGTCACCTCTTGAGGGCCCCTGGGAGGCCCAGCTCATCAGCCAGCAACTTCTCTGACCTTCTTGGCAGCCAACACCAGAAGCCTAATTAGTGGCTCAGGATCTCCTCCCTCGCCCCCCTTCGCTTCCCCCCTTTCCTCCACCAGGAGAGGGGTGGGGCTCACCTTTCCCTCCAGTTGAAGGTCACTGAGACCAGGGTTTTTTTTAGACATTGCACTGCAAGGGTGTGAGAGGAGATATTTCCAGACTGCGCCCCCAGCTCCCACCCCCAGTCACAGCCAGCTGGATTGAATTCGCCATCGATTTATTGTACACTGTTCGGTGGTGGTGGGTGCCATTGGCTCGCAGCAAGTAGTCCTCGTTGTTAGAGGAGAACTTAGGGATGGGAGGGCATTGCTAAAGTGTGGAGTGACCTGTTTCAAGGCTCGCTAGTCACCCAGGGGCACAAGAGAGTCAAACTGAGGGCCAGGGGACAGGGCCCAGGCCACCGGCAGACCTCTGGGGGATCCTGGGGTATCTCCCCTCACCCAGACCTGAGACAGACTCCTGAATGCTTCTCTCTGCTTCATTTACACAAACAATCAAAAAGCCAACCCAGCCCAAATGAAATGCCCACATTTTATGGCTTGCAGTGTTTTAGTTCTAATTTGGCTTCATTTGGAAAAGAGGTTTTACTAAGTGGCATAAATTGAGCCTAACAAATTTTAAAACTAAAACAGCAGCACCCTAAATGTTTAAAACTGTAATTGGAGAGAGATAAAAAGTGAGTTGTCGGGGAGGGGTGGTGAGAGAGGCAGAAGAAGGGGGAGGGGAAGAAATTCAATTTCCGTTCTACTTGGCAGGAGGTTAATTTCCTGCTCCCCCTCCCCCTGGGCCCCAGCCCTGTCCCCTCCCCCACTTAGAGAATGCACCCAGAAGGTTCCAGAAGCGTTGCCAGTGCCCTGCGGGAGGTCTTGTATGCAGTGGGTGCTTAGGAAAGACTGGGTGAACTCACTCTTTTTTCTGATGTGTCAGTGGACAGTGGGACAATGGGGACTCCTTTCAGGGGACCCCTTTGCCCCGACAGAAGGGGGTCTGCAAGTTCCTTCCAGGGTGGGATGCGGGTGGGGTGGGGGTGGAGTGGGAGGTATGGGCCATTAAACAGCCAGCATATATCTGGGGGATTTTCCTTTAGAGAACCAGCCCTCCTCCCAGGCAGGGTGCCATACACATAAATAAGCACGGGTGAGTGTCCCGGGGTGGGGGGTGCAGTGGGAACCTGAGAGGTCCTCAGGGCCTGGCCACAGCCTCCCTACCTCCCACAGACTGTGGGTAGATAGATGCCCTGGTGATGCCAGTCTATATTGATCACCCTCTCCTGGGAGCTGTTCAGCACCTAGAGTCTTAGTCTCATGATTAAGCATGTACTTATACAATGCTTCAGCCTGGAGGCAGCAAAATGGGGTTGAGGGAAAAGGCCATGTGGCAGCAAACCCCTCCCCTCATGGCTGGGCTCTGCCTTTTGTGGTCAAAGTGACCTTGGCCAAGCCCCCAGGTTCTCCCACTATAAAATGAGAAGTGATAGCAACTAGGAAACTTTTAAAATCAAAACTATGCCATACAAGATGAAAAGGCTCTATTCTTTTCTTCAGCTGATATGAAAATTCCTTGTCTTAAGACACTCTTGATACCAAGAATAAGAACACTCCTTAAATTAGTACAAGGAGGTTTAGTAATAGGATTCAAAAGGCTCTTCCAGAACCCAGCTGGAAAGAAACTGTTGGGGGGACAGGGGGGCAGGAGCTGAGTCTGGAAGAGCTGGAAGTGAGGGGGCAGTCTGTCTGTTTCTCCCTCAGGCTGTGGCCTGCGTCTGCTCCTCCCTGCCGGGGTCTGAGTGACCGCTGTGTTCTGTCTGCACCTGGCTCTTCCTCAGTTCGTTTGTCTGCTTGTATGTGGCTCTGTAGGGCTGCACCAAATGGTAGTGCCACCTCTGCAAAGTGATCTGATACCTTCGGGGCCCACCGTTCTCTGATATTATGTCTCTGAGTTCAAAGTCTCAAAAGAGAATTGAATTGGTTCTGCCCTTGATCAGGCATATTGCTGTGATCAATCAGCTGTGGCCAGGGAAGTTGAGCCATGAGGAATGTATATGGTCCCCTTGCCCACTCCTAAGGCAGGGACTATGGGTAGATATATGTGGGGATTTAACCATAGCCATCTCTAGAACATTCTTTATGTACCATATCAATTTTTTTCTGAGTATGCTGGGATGCTTAACCTAGAACCCTGAACCAAAAAAAGTGCTCAAGACATAGTTGCTGATTGAGGAAAAGTTACCTTCTGCTAGAGCTCTGCTTTCTGTTTACTCCCTTTGCCTACTATTAAGCTTCTCATCTGGAGTGTATGGTTTCATGGAATGGTGATCATAGGCAAAGGGCTATCTTATTAATATATAAAGAGTTCCTAGAAATCAATAAGAAAAATAGTGATCTGATAGGAAAAATGGGTCACAAACATGAACACACAGTTTACTGAAAAGGAGGTTGAAATGGTTTGTAAACATATGAAGTGTTCATGCTTATGATAAGAAAATGCAAACAAAACTACACAGAGGTATTCTTTTTCATCTACCAGACTGAGAAAAAACTGATAACATACTGTTTACAAACAAGTGCTCTTATGATTTGTTGTGGGAGTATAAACTAGTCCAATCTTTATGCAGAGACATTTGCAATATCTATCAAAATTTCAAATTTGCCATATCCTTTGATCTGGCAATTCCACTTCTGGGAATTTATCTTACTTGCCTCTATATTGTATGATGTATCTGTTAGTCATTGCTGCATAACAAACCACCCTACATTTTAGTATCTTAAAAGCACAACTCAATTATTTCTCACTACTTGGTTGTTGGGGGTGTTTCTGCTGATTTAAGGTAGACTCAGCTAATCTTGGCTAAGTTCACTTCTGTATCTGTGGTCAGCTGGCAGATTGGCTAGGAGCTGGCTTGTCTAGGACAGTCTCAGCTGGGCCACTGGGCCCTGCACCCCATGCTCTAATACTCCAGCACGCTAGCCTGAGCTTGTTCTTGGCTGGCCTGGGCATGTTTCATGGCAATTTCAGAGAAATGAAAGAAGAAATTAAAACCTCAAGTATGTTTTAAAGTTTCTGCTTATATCAAGTCTGCTAAACAAGTTACATGGTAAAGTTCAGATTTAAGGGGTAAAGGAAAGGCACTGTGCCTTTTTAGTGAGAGAAGCAGCAAAGTTAAGGGTCAAAGGGCAGGGACACAGGAAGAGCTAAAGGCTTGGGATCATCAATGCAATGACATATGTGTTCAATTCTTCACGCGTGTGCAATGACATTTGTGAATGGTCACTCACTGCAGCATTGCTTGTGATAGAATCAACCAAAATGGCCATCAGTAGAAGACAGACTAAATAAACTATGGCATCCATGAGCTGGCATCATTTGCAGCTGAACAAAGGATGAAGAATCCCCCTGTGTATGAATGGAAAAATGCTAAGGGTAGCTGAAGTGAAAGAAGCCATGCAGGGGGTAGTGTGGATAGTATGCTACCTTTTATGTGAGTAAAGGTGAGAAATAAGAATATATGTATTTGTGTTTGCTTGTATTTGCATAAATTAACTCTGGAAAGAGAAATAAGAAATGAATAGTGTGGGGAGCAAAGAAAGGGAAAGTCACAGGCTTGCTTGGCTTTTAGAAGTCTTCGTAGATCTTAAAAAAAAAAAAGAAAGAAAAAAAAGACGAGCCTGCAATGGGGAGGCTGAGTAATTATGCCTAATTTAAAACTCCGTACCTAACCTGCTTTGCCCTTTGTGAATCTGTTTTGGGAAACACCCTTTCTCTAAAGGTGAAAGGGCAGGTGTTTCCGCTTCTGGGGTGTGCTGTCCCCGAGGACTGACAGAACATTCCCCACCCTCGCTTATGACCAGGCGCTGACATTTCCAAAGGATGCCACAGGCATTTTCCAGACACGTTTGGGGCTGACTTTGCCCTGGCTTTTTGAATGTCAGTGTGCTGGTCTGTGAGAATAGGATCCCATTTCTCTGAACGTGTCTGGAGCCATGTGGTAATGGATTTCCGTGCGGTTATGTCGTCCTCCTCATCAGGCTCTGGCAATAACAGCAGATTCACTCCTGAGCCTGTGGTTGAGGTCAGCCAGACGCCTGCAGGGGCATAACTCAACCTGCACCAGGACCGAAGCTACTTAGAAGCGTCGCTCAAGCTGTCAGAGTGTGTGTGTGTGTGTGTGTGTGTGTGTGTGTGAGAATCGCTCAGCCGTGTCTGACTCTTTGCGACCTCATGGACTGCAGCCTGCCAGGCTCCTCTGTCCATGGAATTCTCCAGGCAAGAATACTGGAGTGGGTTGCTGTTCCCCTCGGTAGCCCCTTTCAAACTCCTAAAGCTCAGAATGAGACTGAATCACAGTGCACGTGCCCCTTCCTCCCCTGCTGCCCGCCCGCAGGGCACAAGAAGGGATGCAGGAGCTGCCAGATTGGGCAGCCTTTGGAGAGATGAGATGACCAGTCTGTGCCTGCACCTGTTATGCAGCCATGAGCAGCTGCCACGCTCGCTGCCACCTCACGCACGTTGAGCACCTACTGTGACCCAAGCACTGCGCTTGGTCCCCTGATTCCATAGGGAAGAGGATGGGGACAGAAGCTTGCCCACTAGCAGAAGGCCAACTAAACAGATGCTTACAGTAAAGTCTGACATTAGCTTAATAGTTACATCTTGTTTGTTGCAAGGGACAAAACTCAATTCAAAACTAGCTTCAAGGAAAATGGAGTTCAAGTTCTGCCATTATTTCCAGGGAAACGGGCGTCTCAGAGAACTCAAGGCCGTAATGTGTCTGGGCTCAGGACACTAGGAACCCAGGAGCCTCTTCTCTCCTTCTCCCTGCTGCTCTTTATTGGTTCTCTTCTCTCTCACAAAGACTATATCATGTGACGGAGAATATAATGTTTGATGCTTTGGCGTATTATCTCCCGGAAGCTTTAGCCACCCAGTCGGATTTATTCACCTTTCTCCATTCCAGGTCCAAGATTTCTGGGGCAGGTTTTCGCTGGCTTTGCTTGGGCAGGTGCCCAGCTCTAAACCAATCACTTCCGTGAAGGGGCAGGGCTATGAACGATTAATTCGATTCTGTCCGTGGAAACCGAGTGAATGGGAAGGGGGCCACTTGTGGAAAATGGGCAGATAATACATGAAGTGTCCATTCCAGAGTGGTAGGGGCATTGGCCCAGGCTGGGAGTCGGGGGGCAGGTGTTCAAAGACAGGGGTGTTTAGATGGAGAGCTGAAATAGGGCAAGCTGAGAGAGCAGGCTGCAAGGGGAGACAGCTGTTGGAGGCAGAAGGAAGAGCCTGTGTGAGGCCCGGAGGTGATGCATTCAGTGAAGCTGGGAGGTGGTGGGTGGTGAGAGACAAGGCTGGATGAGAGCAAGGGGCTGGGGCAGCAGAGCCCCTGCAAGCACGAAGAAGACTGGGTGTTAGCTTGAGGGTCACAGAGAGCTCCTCCGGGGCCTACCTCCTGGAGGAAGGATCAGAGGGGCCAAGACAGGAAGAGATGGGCTGTTAGGAGCTGTTTTAGTAGTCCACGCAGGACGTGACTATGAGAGAGAGAAGATTCTAGAGGCATTGAGGGGCTAGAGCCAAGGATATCTGGTGGATCGGATATGGGGGTGAAAGAGAGAATGGGGTGCAAGTTGCTTCCATGGTTTGGGGCTTGGGCAGTTGGAGAGACGGCAGTGGTATTCACTGAGAAAGACCACTCTGTGTCTTAGGGTGGGTACCCCAGAAGCAAGCCCCCGAGCCAGGGCGGTATGTGAAAGTGATTTGTTAGAACCTGCTTTTGGGGAAAACAAACTGGAGAGTGGGGAACTGGGGTGGGGAGGGGAAGGGGCCAGGCCAGAGTATGCTGCCATGCAGAGTCCCATGGAGGGCACTTGGACTCAGTCTCACGGAGAACTGGGAGACGGGGTAGGTCACACCTGAAAGTTGGCCCTGGTCTGGGATGAGGGGCCAGAATTTTACTACCTCTTCCTTCAATGAGTGGTTCAGGGTTGAATTCACATCAAGTGAGTCCGGCAGCCTGAGGAGGGTCCTCTGGCCATGGGACACTGGCGCTGACTTCTGGGCATGCATAGAAATGTGAAAGGGAATTGAGGGATACACGTGGGACATGGGTGACTTACAAAGAACAGACTCGCCAATTTGGTCTCTAATTGTCCCTGTGCTGGTAGTTACCCCAACCAGCATGCTCTCGATTTCATCTCTTCTTTCTGTTGATTTCCATGTGCTAGGTTTCAATGATCCTGTGTTCTTCTCTGAAGTTGCTCCTATCTTCTGTTACCTCCTTCCAGAGAGTCCTTGTCCTGATTTTAATTTCTTTTTTTATCTTTTCACCCCAGCATGGGGGATTTTTAGTTCTCCGACCAGGGATAGAACCTGCGCCCCCTGCATTGGCAGCACCTGGGATCTTAACCACTGGACCGCCAGGAAAGTCCCTCCTCGGGCTTATTTTAAATGCTTGGGCCTTCGGTGCCAGTCATGCATGTCCGCCGCTGCTGGCCCTGACTCCCGGTTCCAGGGCTTTCTTTCGTGCTGGACGTTCTCCTCGGGGGCCTCGTTGCTTTGCTCTGTGAGGTCACGTGCCATGGGGTAGGGCTGAAAGCCAGGCACCACAGAACCAGTGTCGGTCACCCGAGTTTACAGCCATGTCACCAGGTATATCTTCCAGATGGTGGTTTTCCTTGCAACCCTCCAATGTTCACAGCAGAGGAGGGGGCAGCCTTGCTGGATTCTAGCCTATCGGTCCTGGGGGCTACTGCTCCACCCAGAGCCTTTTTTATCAGTTCCTCACCCAGTGGGCTTGTGTCACCTGATTGTACCCCCACGACCCTGGCATTGGCAACATGAGCTGGTGCCACCAATTTCTGCCATGGGTTGGGGGCAGGAAATGCCAGTCCCAAAGTCTTGGGCAGATGAGATGATGCAAAAACCGAAGTTCAAAAGCTTCTTCTTTACCTGTTTCTTCATTTCTGCTCTGACCACCCCCCATCCTGACAGATTCCACTTCAAGGCTCTCCTGGAGTTTCTCACTGGGTCTTGGCTGCCTTCTGGAATACAGGGTACTTTCTCATTTCATGGGCATTTTCAGGCTTGGGAGAGGGAGCAAGTGGCTTAGATAAGCCTGTCTCTTGTCTGGCTGGCCTTGATCTCACCCTTGTCCCAGAACCTGGTGTCTGCCAGGCATCCTGCTCAGGTCTAACTCCCACTGAATCCAGCCCAGCCTCATGGTGGCTTTTGGTGGCTTCATAGATCAGGCTTTGACCTCCTGTCCCCTCTCTGGGCATTTGATCCCCACCTGTCTCTGATGAGTGACTTCACCTCTCCTCTCGTTGTGGATAGCTGACAGTATCCCTCCCCAGCCTGCAATTGGCACATCTGCCTACATGTCTGCCAGGGGCTGCTGTCATAGGACGGTGATGCCCGAGGGGAGGGGACAGGCTGCCGGACTCAGTTGCGGAGGAGAAGGGTGAGTTGCTACCGCTGGGCGAGATTCGAAGGTGGGCACCGACCACCATTCTTGGAGGTCTTCTGTGCTCTGGAGTGGAATCTGGGGATCACAGGGGAGTAGCTGAGGTTGGCCAGGGTGGCAGATGAGGACACTCAGGAGCTGAGGACAGGGGCTATTTACTATACGGTGCAGAAGCCTTTCAATATTTTAACAACCTGTCCAGCTGTCGTAGCTGTGCATTGCAGCTGAATGTCAGCCCAGGTTGTAGGTGGCAGTGAGCAGCTGGGCTGTCACACTGACGTGCAGAGCAGATGGAGTGGTTCTCAACTGCGACAGGAGAAATTTAGGCTAGTCATTGGAAAACCACTATCACTACCTTTTACCAAGGTGGGCTGGTGACTGTTCTCTCTGATACTTTAGGGGTTCCGAGAGGTAGGCTTTCAACATGGACTAGATGTGGCTTTATCTGGCTGGCCTGGCATCAGGGGATCAGCACAGATGACTTGCCTCTCATTTGCAGGCAAAGATCCCCAAATGAAATGCAGGAATGATTAATCAGAAACCTTTTTGGAGCATTTGCTACGTGCCAGGCACAGTGCTATGTCATGAGGTTACAAAAATGAATAAATCACCCTCCTTGTTCCCCTGGAGTTCATAACGGGGTCATGGGAGGGATGACCCTGCCCAAGAGATGACCACAGAACCAAGCAGTCGGTGGGATGAACTGGATGAATCATAAGGGGAAATGACGCAGAAACTCTATGGAGCAAGGGGCTGGCGTGACTGAGGAGCAGCCTTCATTTCAGAGCAGGGGTGGGATCAGCCTCTAAAAGCTTTTCCTTTGCCTCTAGAAATAGCAAGGTGGTGAGACTGGGTTCTGATTTTCACCTCCAGATAGCAGGACACATTTTGTCCTTGAAAGCACTCAAATCGGCTCTCTTCGCCAATGTGAAGTCACCGCTTGTTAGCAATGCACAACTGAAATCAGAATCTGTCCTCTTGCCAGCCAGCCAGCCAGCCAGTGCCGAGGCCCAGGGCCTCACAAGCTGCGCTGAAGGGCTGTTCGGGCACCTTCCTTCTAAGATTTCTCCAGCCTGAGGAGGAGGCAAAGGACAGTGTGGACATTACTGATCCTTCCTACAAAGTGGCACCTAGGAAACAGGGGCAGCCCTCTGTGAGACTGCTACCCCCAGAGAGAAGGCTGGTCTCCCTGGGTGAATCTTAGAGGCCACCCCGGTGGGTATCCAGGCCATTTGTCCCCTCCCTGAGGAGTGTGTCTGGAGGATGAGCTTTGGCTTGAGTCCAGAGCTGGAATGACTCCTCTGTACCATGAAATTTTCACAGATCTAGGATCCCCAAGCTCAGTGCTCTGCCCTCAGAATGGGACTTTTAGTCCTGTGGTCCAAGATGGTAGCTATGACACTCATGTGTTAAGGCAACAGTAGAGAGGAAGTGACTATAAAGAAGGGGATGAAAAGGCCCTGCTGTCTTTTCAGGAAGATTCCTGGAAACTTATAGATCATGCATCCACTTATGGGACATTGGCCAGAACTTAGTCAAGTGACCACACCTAGCCGGGAAATGGAGTCTTTCTCCTAGGGAACCAGGAGAGAGGAGATGTTGAGGGACAGGTGCAAAAACTATGAAAAATGGCTCAGATTTCCCTGGTGCTCCAGTGGCTAAGACTCAGAACTCCCAGTGCAGGGGGCCTGGGTTCAACTCCTGGTCAGGGAACTAGATCCCACATGCTGCAACTGTTACCTGGCTCAGCCAAGATAAATAAATATTTTTTAAAAATGGCTCAATGTCATTCAAATATTGGGATTCTTCAATGAAAATGCTCTATAAATATCTGTTAAGATAAGAAAGGAGCTATAGGTTAAATAGAGCCTTACTTTAAATTTTGTGTGTTTGTGTGTGCTCAGTCGGGTCTGACTCTTGGTGACCCTATGGACTGTAGCCCACTAGTCTCCTCTGTCCATGGGATTTTCCAGGCAAGAATACTAGAGTGGCTTGCCATTTTCTCCTCCAGGGATCTTCCTGACCCAGGGATCAAACCGGCGTCTCATGTCTCCTGCATTGGCAGGCAGATTCTTTATCACCATGCCACCTGGGAAGCCCCACTTTAAATTTTAGCTATTGATATTTTTTTCCTCTCTCTAGCTATGGCTGATCTTTTCAACTCTGTGAATGCAAAGCATTTTAACAAATATTTCTCCTCTTTTTCTTTCCACGGACTTCTTTTTTAAACAAAAGTACTGCTACTCATCCTAAAACATTTCTGACTGATACAGATCCTTTTATGGTTCTTCCTTCCACTGGAAGCTCCTTACGAGGTAGGTCTACACCCTCTGGGCACCAACTTTCAGATGCCTAGTCCCTCTTAATCCCTTGCCACCAACTTGCTCCTTCACCAGGTCATAGTCATTTTATTCTAATAAAATCTAATGACTGTTGTTCCTATCTTCTGTGTCCTAAAGTGTCCTTAAGCCTTCTTAATGAAACTCTTTTCCCCTTTGGTTTCTAGGATCCTAGATTTCATAGTTCACTTTCTATATTCTGACTATGACTTCTATGTTTTGCATAGTGGAAGCCTCTTCCTTGTCTTGCCCATAATTCTAGATACTTTATTCCCCTAAGCTTTAATTTTAGTCCTTTTATGATTCACTAGCACCACTATCATTCCCACCATCTCCACCACCATCTGTCTCCATTACCACCACTAACAACTACCGCCATCATCATCATCATCACCACCATCACCATTTCCACCATTTGCACTGCCAATTTACAAACATAATCACTAATCTTTCAATCCTCACAGTAGCTGCATAAGGTAAGTAATATTATTATCCACCTTTTGCAGGTAAGAACACTGAGGTTCTGAGGAGTTAATGTATTTTGTCCAAGATAAAAAAGCTTGTAAGTGTTAGAGGTGGAATTTGAATCCTGGTTTGTCTGATGTCAAAGTCTGGGCTCCCAATACACCATACTTCGTCTTTCCTTAAGTTATCACAGGATTCACTCCTCATCTCTTCCTCTGACAACAGTGGCTACCAAGCCCTCATCACTATAGATGTTGATAATACAACAACCTCCTAACAAACCTCCTTGAACATAGACATACAGGCCCCATGCCACCTCCATTGGCCCCCTGAATACCCATCTCTCCAGCATTAGACTAGTCCAGTGATACTTAAATCAGCCTTTCTCATTTCCCTGCCCTGCTCACACACTTACAGTGGCTCCCTGATACCTCATGGGTCATGTTTCGGCTTTCTAAAGCCTTCTTCAGCTGAGCCCATGCTCTCCAACTGCCCACTACTTTCCAGTATTCTGGAGCCAGGTGTGGTGGATGTTATTAGTGTTCACCAATAGCCTCTCTCCAGCATGGGGGAGATGATTTTTACAGTCCCTTTGCAGTTAGGTAGAGTCAATGCCCAGTTCTGGTCAATGAAATATTAATACGTATGGATATGATGTATGATACATTATATTGAGGTAATAGGAAGACTCTGTAGGACTCTGCAACTTCTTCCTAGTCTTGCTGGGTGAGTAGTGGGAATGTTCCCGAGGGTGGAGCCTCCATTAGCTTAAGTCCCCGAGTGATCTGTATGGAAAACAACACCTTTCCCCTTTCATCCATTGCCTTGCAGTGAACCTTGCAAGGGCATGAGGTCCATTGGTTGAGCCACTGAGATCTGGGAGTTGTTTGATGACAGCACAAGCCAAACGTGTTGGTCAGGATAGGTGGAGTTATGCTGTAGCAACAACTCCAAATCTCATTGGTTTACAAGACAACAACAAAGCTTTACTTCTTGCTCATGCTACATGTTTTGTGTAGGTCAGCAGGAGAAGAGGCTCTTCCTGTCATAGTCACTCAGGTATCCAGGAGGATGGAGAGTCCATCTTAGTTTGTGCTCTGTGATCACCTCCAAGGGGGGAAAAACATGGCAAATAGTGCCCTGGCTCTTTAAACTTTCACTCTAAGTAAGTTTCACAAGTAAGTTCCACTAACATTTCATTGGCCAAATCAAGCAAATGGCCACATTGAACTTCGAAGGAGGGCAAGACAA
This sequence comes from Cervus canadensis, assembly GCF_019320065.1. Taxonomy (NCBI): domain Eukaryota; kingdom Metazoa; phylum Chordata; class Mammalia; order Artiodactyla; family Cervidae; genus Cervus; species Cervus canadensis. Next base: position 46,834,717 of record NC_057419.1, read on the forward strand.
TATCATTCTACCATATGCCAGGGAAGCAGAGTTGGAAATATCTGGTGGTTGCCATCTTGACTAATATTCTAGATAAGCTAGTCCCTCCACGCTCTCCTCCATCCTGCTTCTAGGACTTATTTTGTGCCAATTTCTCACCTTTTAACCACAGCTCCAGGCCTATCATTCCTATAAAGATTTTCTTAATGTTCCCAGCACAGGTCCTTCCTGCTTCCTGAAAGGTGGTCAACATTCAATTGGTTATTCATTGGTTCATGTATAAATAATAAGACTATTTTTCCTTTTCACAAACATACCCCCAAATCCATTTGCATATACATATATTTATATATACACACACGAATCTACCTTATCTCCTTCTTTAAAACTATCCCTTGCATGATGGTTCATTCCAATGATAGGTTCACTGCTCCAAGAGGTCTGTGAAACTGCCTATGGAGTTTGTGGTACATCCGTGTCCTTATCTGTCAACAGGCTATAATAATGGTGCCTCTTTTATACAGATATGTGCGAACTAAAAGACTTAGTGCATATAAAGTGCTTACAACAGCAGCTGGCATGCAATAAGCACTCAATAAACTCCAGCTATTATTATTACTCCCATAAACATCTCTGCTGATAGCAATCTTTACCTTGTGAAGGTGGATTGGATTTCTTGCTGACGGGTCAAAAGTCATCAAGATCTGTAGCAGGTGCTGTTGGTGCCGGTGTGCCCTCTGCCCACCCCAGAGGCCCCTGCTGACCGTTCTTGAACCTGCAGATGGTGTCCTGCCTGTCGCTGCCAAAAGGTGTTGTCTGGCTTTGGAAGGAATGAAGGCCCTTCCAAGTGGCTTATGGGCGGGATAATGGCTCTGCAAGCATTGGGGAATGAATACCCTTGGAGTGACTATTAACCAATGAGGCAGAGGAGGTAATGCATCAATATCTCTGTTTCATCACCGCATCATGGGACAAGTCTACAGTCTCCCGGAGGGTCCCACCACAGGGCAAATCTGCTTATTAACGCACCCTTTTAAAAGAATTGATTGCATTGGGTCTTAATGATGGCACATGGGATCTTCATTGCATTGTTCGGAACCTGGAGAAGGACTCTGTAGTCATGGCACATGGGCTCCAGAGCGTGGGTTTAGTTGCTCTGAGGCTTGTGGCATCTTAGTTCCCTGACTAGGGATCAAACCTGCTATGCAAGTCCTCTGCATTGCAAGGCGGACTCTTTACCACTGGACCACCAGGGAAGTCTCTAACATACCCTTTTTGCCTTTCCCCTCTTTCTTATCTCACTTTCTCCACCCTCTCCATTGTATTTCCTGGGATCACTTCCCAAAGAGATTACCTGTATGCGTGGCGAATAATACTTTTGGGGAGGGGGCCAATACGAGGCTAAGCTTAATGCAATGTAACCAAGTTTTTCATGTGGTCTGGCGACTACCTCTGGCAGTGATTCTAAAAGTGGAGTTTCTCGAGGTTGTGAGCGATGACTGCATGATCAAAGTAAACCTGTGGCCTCGTCAGGTGTCAGCGGTGAGGGAGACACCTTTGGGTGTCTGTGAGCTGGGGTATCCTTTAGGGTGCTTGTTAGTTCTCCGGCTCTCTCACACTGCCCTGTTAGCGACTTTTCCTGAGAAGGCTCTGCTTTGCTTTGCTCAGGGATGGCAGGACACGGTTCCCTGCTCAGGTGGGGGCTTTTGTGAGTTCTGGGGAGCCCAGTGCAGAGTTGTTCCATGAACACCTTGCTTGACTGAGGTTCTCCCCCTGCAGTGGGTTGTGGACATCAGCTTTTCCAGGGTCTATGACAGCTTCCTCCTCATGTTCTGAAAACCTGCAGGATGATGGGCATCAGGAAATATTTAGGACAGTTAGGCTGCTGTTCACACTTTGCAACCAAGAGGAAAGATATGAACCGACTGGTGCATGCTTGCAGTGGTATCAGAAAGAAACTTCCAATCAGGGATAGAGTAGCCAGAAAAAGAAAAAAAGAAAAAGGATAAAAGAGCGTACTTCCCCTGAACAGTAAGGAGACGGGTGCCCTTCCATCTCCCCCTCCCATCAGAGCCGGTCTCCGGGAAGACAGACCTCTTCCTGCATTGTTTTCTGAAGACCATGATCTTTTAAGGTTGATTTAGGATTGTGTCTGTTTAGGAAACACATAGGCCCAGAGAAGGGAGCTTTTGTAGTTGCAGAAGAAAAAGGAACTCCCAGGGAGGTTTCCCAGATTTCGGAGATGAAAATGGTGATTGTAATATCTGCCTTCCTAGTCCTGAGGATTAAATGAGGTAATGTATGCAAGACTCAGAGCAGGCGCTCAAAATGTGAGTGTTGTTGTTCTAATAGATGGAGTTCTATAGAATACGTTGGTTAACTTTCTCTGATGCCATTCTGAATGCTTTTGTTTTCGCCTGAGAGGAGCCTGAGTCTAACCTTGCCTGCCCAGAGAGCCACCTTGAGTTAAGTGCAGTCCAATGAGTTGCAGCCATTTCTCTGGGATCCGTTGCACGTGGTGGATGGCTCTACATGTGCCTGGCATGAAGTAACAAGCCACGAGGGGAACCATCATCCCCAGCACACTCCCATGGGGCTCCGAGGCCTGCGGATTGCAAACGGAATGAACGGAACCCCAGACTACCAAGTTCCTATCGTGGGGGGTGGAAACCAGCTGAGAATGTATTAATAAATGCTCCAATGGGGATTTGGTGGCGGGGTCTCTAAGCTGACCAGTCAATGTGCAAAGACTTCTGGACCTAGAACCTAACTCCAGGAAGGCTCTATTTTGGGGTCGGGAAAGCCATCCAAACCCCTTTTCCCTAGCTGCATGTGAACTTCGGGGAGCAAAAATTATGCCTCTGCAGGAGCCAGCAGAAGAGCCAAACTCTCCAAATCGCCCAGGCAGCTGTCTCAAATGTACATGTTATTAGGCTGATTGAAATAATCAGAAAACAGCTCCAGAATGCTGGCTTGGAGAAAGGCAGGCACTTTCTGCTTGGCAGAGAGTGATGTCAGCCTCCTCAGCGGGGGGAAATCGAATGTTGTCTTTCTTCTTTTCCCTTCTAGAAATACTTGCCTGCATTGTTTGATTTCCCATCCATTTGGTGAGATGGGCTCTTGGCATATCTCGCCTGCATGCCAGGTGGCCCCCGGGCATCCCAAGTCACCAGGTGAGGGGAGAGATGCAGAACGACCCCCCCAGAAACACGTCAGCTTTGGATTGCAGGCAAGTTCTTTGTGCCCAGAGTCTGTGTTTTTCTCCATCTCTCTCTCTTGGCCTCTCCTTTACCCAGGTTGTCATTAAGCGAGCAAGAAAAGGCCAAAACCCCTGCAAATCTGACCTCATGAGGTAGAGCTGAGTGTCCCCATCAGAGGAGAGAGACGGAGCAGAAGCAGAGGACGGGAGATAAATGATCCCTGTCTCCCTGTGATGAAATCGAGTTAGCGCTGGCCACATTAATGCCCACTTAGAGTGCGGAAGGGACCGCGACCGGGTCAGGGCTGGGCTGGGAGGGTGGGGGGATGCCCCCCCCCCACTGTGGCCTCATAGCTCTTAGCATCCCTTAGTCTCCTTTGCAACGTGGGCCCAGTGGTCCCCTTTCAATACGCTGTCTGGCCCCGATTTGCACATTTGCAGGTGGGGGAGCAGGTTTGAGCATGGGCGAAGTGCTAGCTTTGCATCCCATCCTTCCTCAGATGGGTAGCCTCCTCCCTGGGGTTCCCTGTGTGCCTCCCCCTTGTCAGATTTCCAGATCTGGGGAGAAACATGGAAGGGGGGATGGGTAAGGGCCGTGGGTGGGATGGGGGTGGTGGGGAGTGGTGCTTGGGGTACCCAGCTGCCAGCATTAGCCTCAGAACAGCTCCTGGAGAGGTGGGGGTCTGGCCAGGGACGGGGGAGGGGAGGGGGGCCCTTCTGTGTGGTATTTGCACATCAGTGGGGAGCGTGCTGCTTCCAGGCTCCGAGCAATAACAAGGCACATTTGCTACTGCAGGTTCATTAACGAGGCCGGCGGGAATGAGGATTGGCTTGTCCACTGTGTTAACTGGACTGGAGGAAAAAAGGAAAAGTCAGAAAACAGAGAGCAGCATTTGGGTTTGTGTTCAACTTTCACGACTCCTCTGGACTCCTGCCGACCTCTGCCTTGGCTGCCACTGGGGGTGTGGGGTGCAGGGGGAGGAGAGGGGTTGGTGGAGGTTGAGGGGCCTGTTGCTCATTCTCTGCATCCCCCTGTCCTCTATTTTTTTTTCTTTTGAATTAATGCATGTGTGGCTAAGTCACTTTAGTTGTGTCCTACTCTGTGACCCCAGGGACCCTAGCCTGCCAGGCTCCTCTGTCCATGAGATTCTCCAGGCCAGAATGCTGGAGTGGGTTGCCATTTCCTACACCATTTGAATTAATGCTGGGCACCATTTTTGTTGCTCTTGGGTCACAGTTGGACATTTTTTCCCCATGTGTTGACGACAAGACATTCTTTTTCTGCAGTACAGACAACTTTCCCAGGGTTCTGCTGGCCCTGCCGTGGGGCATGAGGTGTCTGCCTCTCCTGCCCACTCAAGAGGAGGAAACACTTGAGAATCCTTGAGTGTGGAAAGTCAGGAAACTGGGAGCCCCTGGGGTGCACCATCAGAGAAGCCAATGGCACCCCACTCCAGTCCTCTTGCCTGGAAAATCCCATGGATGGAGGAGCCTGGTAGGCTGCAGTCCATGGGGTTGTGAAGAGTTGGACATGACTGAGCGACTTCACTTTCACTTTTCACTTTCATGCATTGGAGAAGGAAATGGCAACCCACTCTAGTATTCTTGCCTGGAGAATCCCAGGGACGGGTGAGCCTGGTGGGCTGCCATCTATGGGGTCACACAGAGTCGGACACGACTGAAGCGACTTAGCAGCAGCAGCAGCAGCAGCAGAGATGCACCATCTTGCTCCCCTTCCTGCTCTTTCTCAAGGCTTTCGCCTGCCTTAGTTGGGTCCCCTACTCTGGGTGGCCATCCTACACCGGGGGGTGCAGACAGAGATGCCCCCGGGTCTGTGGGATACGCGGTACCCCCAGGAGCCCTTGGATTGTTGTGGTCCCAGCCTCCCTTGCCCTGGGGCCTGTTGTCTTCCTTCCTACCCTCCAAGGCGGTGTGACTTTGCAGCCAGCACTTCTATTTGCTGGGAAACACACAGTGAAAATAGTCCAGTGCCAGAGGCTTGCAGCCTGGTAGCCGCCCCCCATCCCCACCCTGGACTGGCAGGCAAGCGCATCGTAGGGAGTTGGCTGTTATTTGGGGCCCGCGAGCTTCTCCCTCTGTACCAGAGGAAAGGGTCAGGCCAGCCGGGGAACTGGGGGTCATTCCACACTGTGACCTGTCAGGAGATCAGCAGTCCTGGCGAGAGGTTGCTTGGGGAAACTAGATGATATTATCGACCAAATTGGGGTTTGGGGATTATCTATGGATTTCATTTATCTGTGTTTTCCCGGTCTCTCTTGTTGTAGGTAATTAAGAGCTGATTGCTGGTAATTAAGAGTTGTTGAGAGAGCCAGCAGGATCCAAAAAGGAGACTCACACGTTTTTTGTCTGAAAGACTCCTGCTATCTTGCCCCTCCCCCTCTGCTGCCCCCACCTGGTGGCTGAGCCCCCTTGGGGGCATGGACCCCCAGAGAGCAAGTCCCAGCCTGTCAAGCGGATTCTACCTTCTGACTTCATTCCCTGCTGTGGTTTCCAAGCCTTGAGAAAAGACATGTAGGCGGGTGAAGTTCTAAAGTCCTGACCCTCAGGTGTGCTTTTTCCTATTTCTCCCAAACTGCAGGCTTAGCTGGGCTCTTGAGCCCCCGTTTCTGCTGGTGGCGGGCAGCTTGAACTTGGCAAGTCCAGGCACAACTCACTTGGGTTGAGCTCGTGGTCACTTCGGGGCCAAGTCTCTCTTGCCCTTTCTGCCCTGGTCCGAGTTGCAGGTTTGGGTTGCGGAGGGCTGGGTTGGGGAGGGCGGGAGGGAGTTCTTTGTGGTCCACGTGCTGTCCTGCTTCCTGCTCCCCCTCCCTCCCCTGGGCTCGCTGACCTTGGATGAATTGTGTTTGTCCTTCCTAGGCTAGAACACAGAGCCCAATGTCCTTGGCAGCCTTGGGTCCAGGGGCCTGGCATGCTGTTTCCTTACATGCCCTGGGGTGGGGGGGTGGGGCTTCAGTTAACCCTTAGGGGTACTGTGGGTGCGTGGGTGCTCTTGGCTGTTCCCCCCACTGTGCTGGAATATGCAGGGCCTGCGCCAACCTCGGGACCACTGCCAAGGCCCCTCATTTACTCACGGCCCCTTTACCTCTGCATGCGTGTGTGCTCACTCAGTCCTGTCTGACCCTTTGTGACCCCATGGACTGTAGCCCACCAGGCTCCTCTGTCCATGGGATTCTCTAGGGTGTGCAGTTGTCCCGACGGGCCTGCTGTGGAGCAAGCCCTGGACCCCTCTTTCCTCTCCACGCTGGTCAACCTCTCTGGGCTTTCTGTGCCTCTCCTGTCTCTGTACCGTAAGAGCCTCAGGCCTGTTCCAGGCTTCAGTTGACCTGGAGACCTTTCTACCAGTTAACCAACCTCTCAAACTGGTGGAACCTTCAGTCCCTTTCCCTGCGGCAGGAAAGCTGCTCTCATGCCTCCCTGTTTTCCATGTTATGGTATAGAATGAACATTAAATCCCAGGAATCTAAGAAGGTAGGTTTTCAGAATTCCAGAACATTTGTTTTCGTCCCGAGCCCTGGGTGCTTGCATCGGGAATTCATGGCTCTCGAGAGCAGCTGATCTGCTACAGATTTACGGAAGTCTTCCTGAGACCCCGGAAGCTTTTCCTCCCCAGCAGATTGAGCCCTTTCGATACGGCCTGCACTTTGCATGGGTCATCTAGTGTAATCCTCACAACTCCTCTGTGAGGATTGCCAGTTTGCACATGAGGAAACTGAGACCGAGGGGTTAAAGAAGTTGCTGGGATTTTTTTTTTTTTTTGGTCTCTGGTGCCTGGAGTCACTTCCCCACAGCCTGACCTCCATTTCCAGCTGTGGCTGCAGCCAACAGCTCCATGAGGGCTTCCACTCAACTCACCCTGACAGCCTCTCACCCAAAGTGCGAACTTTGCATCTGTGCCTTGTGTTTTCTGCCAGGGGCTTCTCTGTTGCTGCAGACACTGAGGGAGCCTGCTTGTCAGGCAAGCGTGCTCATCCAGGAAGGAGGCTGGCTTGCTCATATGTCTGGCAATTGATTCTGGCTGTCAGCTGAGTTGGGACTGTTGGCCAAAAATCTACACATGCCCTCTCCAGGTGGCTTGGGCTTCCTCACAGCATGGCAACTGAGTTCCAAGAGTGAGGGTCCCAAAAGAGAGAGAGACAGGTGAAAGCTGTTTGCATTTTATGACCTAGCATGGAGTTGCATAGCACCACTTACACCCACCCAGGTTCAAAAAGACACCACCTCTTGATGGGAATGGCAAGATTCTGGAAGAACCTATGGGACTGGAAATATTGCCGTGACGTATTTGAAAAATACAATCGATCGTAACAGAAGTGTCCAGGGAATAAGTGGGTAAGACATAGCTCAAACATGTTAAAAAACTCAGATTTCAGGGAACCAGTCCAAGGAACACCCAGGGTTCCTTTGGGTCCAGACACGATATAAGGGCAGCCCACCTGCCTTGATCTGAGAGATGCCAAGAAGATGCTCATTCCATGTGTCAGAACACAGGAGACACCCTCTTCTGAGGTCCAGGAGATCCTGTGATCCAGGAGAGAGTAAGTCATTAGAGTTGGCATTGCAAATGTTCTGGAAAGTGTACTCTCAGAGGGTCTGCAATGCAAGACCAAGACAAACTGCATCAACCCAGTGGGACAAGTGTTCTGACCACTCAAGCACCAGCTTCTGGGCACACAAGGGACAGGAATCTTCCCCCAGGGCTCGGATTGGGGCCTTTCCCACTGACGGTGACATCTGAGCTGGGTGGTAATTGACAAGTAGGTGTTGCCGGAACAGAAAGGGGAGATGAGGCAGACATCTCTGCAGAGAGGACAGCGTGCGCAAAGGCACGAAGCAGGGAAGAATGTGGTGAGGTGACTGGAGCGCGTGGGTGGAAGTGGTGAGGCAAGGGGAGGAGAGGGTGGATGGAGGCTGGGACCACATCCGCCAGGCCTGCCAAAGAGATGGGATCGATGGAGGGATTGATTTTTCTCTTTCCTCTGTCCAGGGCATCAGAACATTCCTGGTTTCCTTGGGAAGAATAGGAGCTAGGCGGGTGTGGGAAGAGAGATGGAAGAAGTCACTGGAGGAAGAAGGAGGAGGAGGAAAACCTAAAAGGGAGGGAGAGGGTGAGAAGCAGAGGAGAAAATGAAGGGAAGGAATAAAGAGAGGGAGGAGGAGAGGAACAGAGACAAATCCTAAGACAAAGGACTTTTTCATAACGTGATCTTCATCCACCCTGGGCCCCTCGGCCACATGTGAGAGCCTTTGCTTTGGAGACCTTCCCTTGTCCGTTAAGCCTCTGTACTTATTCATTCATTGATTTTGTTGATAGGCACTTACTGTTTGCACTCTACTTCCTTAGCTTTCCTTTGTGTGTTTTCTCATTTTAACAAATCAATATGGGGACACAGTGGAAGTGAACTTAGGGGACAGGGGAATATTTGAGCTCTGATGGCCTGCTCGTCCCTGCCACACACCCCCTAACTTCCCTCCCTTTGAGAGCTTGCTCCGTGCCAGGAACCTGACATGGCAATTTGTACTCTCTGTTCATTAGGGTCAAGTTGGGCTGAGGGTCACCGAAAAACCCCATTTGATAGTGACATGTTCAGAACAGAGTTCGATTTCTCTCTCTGGTTTAAGAAGTTCAGGTTTAGGCAGTTCCGGCAGCTCCGGCATTGCTGAGACCCGGGCCCCTTGACCTTGTTGCTTTGCCAAGTATGACTTCTACGGTGGTTGAAAACCATGTCCGAACATTCTTCAACGGTCCTTCCAACTGGATGGAGTTTAAGTCCCCTCTCTTTGTATATGGGCCAGACTCTTCTTTAAAATATATATATTAAAAAATATATATATATATAATTTGGCTGTGCCAGGTCTTATTTGCAGCATGTGGGATCTAGTTCCCTGACCAGGGATCGAACCTGGAGTCCCTGCATTGGGAGCACAGAATCTTAGCTACTAGACTACGAGGGAAGATCCTAGGCCAGACTCTTCTAATGAATTAAATGAGGCAGAAGTAACAATGAGGGCTTTCTGAGGTGAGGTCACCAAAGGAGATATGGCTTCCATCTGGTTGTTTTTCTGCCCCTTCTCACAGGTCTTTGGAGCCTTGAGCTGCCATGTAAGAAGCTCAGTTATTCTGAAGCCACCGTGTTGGAGACAGATGCATGAGGGGTGTGTGTGTGTATGTGTGTGTGTGTGTGCATGCGAGTACTTGAGCACTCAGTCGTGTCTGACTCTTTGTGACCCCATGGACTATAGCCTTCCAGGCTCCTCTGTCCATGGAATTCTCCAGGCAAGAATATTAGAGTGGGTGGCCGTGCCCTCCTCCAGGGGATCTTCCTGACCCAGGGATCGAACCCGGGTCTCCTGCATTGCAAGGAGTTGATTTAACCCCAGCCACCATCTGCCCACAAACACACAAAAGAGCTAGAACCACTGAGCTGAGGCCAGTCAACCCCTGGACCATGAGAAAACAAAACAAGACCATCAAATGATGTTCTTTTAAGCCACTAGGCTTTGGGGTGATTTGTTACATAGCAGTAAACAAGTGGTTCAGCTCTTTTTCCTAAAGTCACTTCATGGCCCAAGATGGCTTCTGGAGCTTAACATTCATTGACTGAAATGCCAACTGGTCTGAAAATCCGAGGCATCCGATTGCTATGCAGATGGCCATAAGCACTTGTCTGTCACAAACGTCTGACTGTTCTGTTCCAGGGACCACATATTTCTGCCCCTATTGGAGCTCTCCCTGCCCCACCGTTCCACTTGAGGACAGCCTTCCTGAGGGCAGAGAGCTCTTTGAAGCATGGGATGGGGCCCCCCGAGTTCCTGGGGATATGGACCTGCCTGCTGCCCACATTGGCAGCTGCTCCCCACATTGGCAGCTGCTCCCCATCGCTGCACCAGCTTCTTGCTCACAGGCTCCAGGTGACGTGGCACGTGTGGTTGATACGGAGCCACTCAATTTCCTGCCTCACCTCCCCTCTGGCCTCCTGGCTTGCAACCGAGTCTTCCTGTTTGGGGGGCTGAGGGTGCTGCGGCTTCGCACTGGCTTTCTCCGGCCCCTCCCTCTCCCCCCAGGGACAAGGTTTGGGGGGCAGGGCAGGAGGAACAGTGGCCTTTGTCCCTGCAGTGGGAGAAGCCCTTGACTGAGACCCAGGCTCTCATCCAGGCCCTGCCACTCACTTGCCACTAGACTCAGCAAATCCCTTTAAAGCTGGTCCCAGTTTCCTCATCTACAGAGTCTTCACATGTTGTGACTCTGTAGTATTGGATTGGGGCTTCCCAGGTGTCTTCTCTCTAGTAGTAGAGAACCCGTCTGCCAATGCAGGAGACTTAAGAGATGTGGGTTCGATCCCTGGGTCAGGAAGATCCCCTGGAGGAGGGCATGGCAACCCACTCCAGTGTTCTTGCCTGGAGAATCCCATGGGCAGAGGAGCCTGGTGGGCTACAGTCCATGGGGTTGCAAAGAGTTGAACATGACTGAAGTGACTTAGCACACATGCAGTACTGGGTTGCCCAAAAAGTTCATTCTGGGTTTCCCATATCATCTTACGAAAAAAACCTGAATGAACTTTTTGGCCAACCCAATGTTTATTGCGTGTCTTTATTATCATGGGGTTAAACTCTTTGGAGGATCTGAGGAAATTGTATCAGTTAGTGATCTTTCCATTATAAACTCAGCTCAAACCTATATTAGCAAAAGGACAAATTTATGGCTTTATGTTACTGAATGATCCAGGGGTACCCTACTTCAGCTATGGCTTGATCTAGGGCTTAACTATCACTCTAGCACCCATTATTTGCTTTATTTCCTCTGGATAAGCTTCAGTGGCTGCATATAGTGTTTGTGCCCTGCCCTGTCCCACCCAAATCCCTGGATCTTCTAGCACCCTGCCACACCCCATCTCCCCCACCTTTGTTGCAGCTGTGTATTCTAAGCCTGGCATTCTCCCTCAACCAAACCCAGCCTAGGAGAGAGACCCAGCATTTCCAGCCAAAATCCTGATGTTCACTCTGATTGAACCAATGCGGTCATGTATGTCCTCTAACTAAACCAATCAGGCTGATCCCTGGAGCTAGGGGTATAGCCAGCCCCAACTCTCCAAACTGTCTGGCTGGGAAAGGGAGGAAAAAGATACTGGCAGTGTGTGTGTTGCAGGGGAGGGGGGGCTTTGGGGTTGTTATTCAGTCATTCAGTCATGTCCGACTCTTTTCGATCCCATGGACTGCAGCACGCCAGGCTTTCCTGTTCTTCACCATCTCCCGGAGTTTGCTCAAACTCATGTCCATGGAGTCGGTGATGCCATCCAACCATCTCGTCCTCTGTCGCCCCCTTCTCCTCCTGCCCTCAGTCTTTCCAAGCATCAGGGTATCCTCAAAGGTCTTACTTAAGAAAGCAGATTTATACTCAGGTCACAGAGCTGAACCCCAATGACCCTTCCCACAGTGCGGTGATGTTTGGCGAAAGGAAACCTCCATGAGAGCTTGGCAGTCAGGGAGGGCTTCTTGAAAGAGGCAGGACTTGGCTGCTGAGGAGAATTTGCATAGGAAGGAGCCTGGGGAATGGGCAGACAAGGACCCCCTTGTGTAGGTAGGGTCTGCAGTCCTGCAGCTCCTCCCAACCCAGCAACTACATTGATTGGAGTGGGAATGGGTTGTGATTATGGAAGCAATAGAGAAATTCTGTCCTGATGTCATGGGTAAATTGTGTCTCCCACAAAATTCATATGTTGAAGCCCTTCCTCCCAGTGTATCTTAGAATGTGACTGTATTTGAAGATAGGGTCTTTTGGAAGGTAATTAAGTTAAAAGGTGGTCACGTGGGTGGGCCCTAATCCAATGTGATGGGTGTCCATGTAAGAAGAGATTAGGACCCAGACCCACACAGAGGGAAGATGGTACGAAGACACAGGGAGAAGACAGCCGTCTCCAAGCCAAGGAGAGAGGACTCAGAATGAAACCAACCCTGCTGATACGTTAATCTCCGACATCCAGCCTCTACAACTGTGAGACAGAAAAACTCTGTTGTTGAAACCACCCGGCCTGTGGTTCTTCGTTAGGACAGCCTGAGCCGACTAATATCACTGGTTTCAAATACTACTGGGAGCCCCACCTCTTCTGGCTCCTTCCTGGGGGCCTGGCTTCCTTGCCTGGAGCCTTGCTCTCAGCTCGTTGCCCTCCGGGGGTCTTTCTCCTACCCCCTTCACTCCACAGCTGACACCCTCGCTGCAGGGACTTTGCCAGTCAAGCCTTCCTAGTCACGGTTATTCAGAGCTTCCTTTTGGTCACCTGCTCTGAACTGTCCTTACTGTTAAATGCTCATCCTGTCCCTACTTTTGCAGAAGATGAAGCCAGATTCAGCTGTTTTCTGAAACAGGAGATGGAATTTTCCCTGATGTAGAAATAATGGTGCCCAATTCTTGTGGGAGGTGGATGGGGCTGGCGCTGGCACTGCTGGCCTTTCTTTCCCTCAGAAATAGCCCCACAATGGCCTCATTTTCTAAAACTTGCAACTCAGCGAGTACTTAGCCTTTAGCAAGAAGAATCCACTTTGCTAAAGTTGAAATGGGAGAGATCCGTTTGTCAATGTAGGCAGCCACTCAAGCAGTTCGTCCACCGGTCTCGGGATTAAGACATTCTACTTCCAAGGACTCTGGTCAAATACAGAGCTGCACCCATAGATTTGGGCTTCCCCCTGCTCCTGATAAGCTGGTCCTGGAAAAAAGCTGGGGGCGGGGCTTAGAAGGGTAGATGCTATGGGCAACAGCCTGGGTCCTAGTGGAAAGAGTAGATAAGTTCAGCCTGGTGCAAACGGTCTTAGACTCAACCCAATAGATGGTCACCCTTGTAAGCACTGACCATCTCCCCCCAAAGATTTTGCACTAAAAACCAACAGAACAGGCCTAGCCTGCGTTTTTCCTGTCCTGGGGAGAAGCTAGAAGGACCTCTGAGCACTTACTTTTTAACGGAGTGATAAAGCTATACAAGTCAGCCTGTTTGGGGGGTGGGGTGGAAAAGGGTGGTGAGGGTTAGCAGGAGGGGTGACTGTTAGTTGCCCTCTGTGCAACGGGAACCGGAAAGATAATCTTTCTGGAGCATTTAGGGCTCCAGTTAGAATCTTTCTTCTCTGACAAAGGGTTTCCTTCCATTGTTGTGTGGTCTTGCTCCCCTCCCCCTTCAACCTTGGCTCCTGGGAGGGGATAGTACTGGTGGGGGGTATATGTCAAGGGTCCAAGGGCTCGAGGGGGTGGCCCCGGTGGGTGGTTCCCTGGGCTTGACAGCCATCGTGGGAGCAGGGAGGGCTGCCTGGCCTCTGAGAGACATCCTTGAAATTTGAGGTCTCCTACCGTTTCTAGCAGAGTGCAGAGCCCATGACCCAGCTCAGGACCCAGAGTCCAGGCTCATTCCCACTCCCTACAGTTATTGTGCTTCCTTGACCCTCCTCCCCACCTTCATCATTCTCTCTTCAACAGCCCCCCACCCCCGACACACAAGAACTGGCTGCCCTGGTCCTGCCACTTCCTGGTTTACAGCAGCCTGAGGAGGGGAGAGCGGCTGACTGCCACAGAAATAAGTCTCCTGGCAAATTAGCTGCAGGATTTGAAATCCATTTTTATTCTACCCATTATTAATTATTGTTATTTCTGCTGTTCATTACCAGCTCGTTTCCTTGATCAATTCCCGGAACAAAGGCTCATCAAAGCATTTCCCTCCCCATAAGGGCCCACAGAGCCACCACCACTGGGCCCCAGCCCCAAGTACCCCCACCCAGGGCTGGAGATGGGGAACACTCCTGCGCCCCCCAGCAAGGTCTCTTCCCTGCTGGCTTCAGACGTGGAGCAGAACTGGGTCAGGTGCCCCCACTCCCAACTCCTCAGGCTCCGCCCTCTCCCCACCCCCCACATTCAGAGCCACCAAGCTAGGAAACCTATTCTTACTTCTACTCTTGTACTTTGAAAACAATTAAGATTTAAAATACATTCGGTAAAGTCCACCAATCTTAAATGTACAGGCTTTTTACATAAGTATAGATTCATGATCACCCAGATCAAGGTACAGGACATAGGTGGGGGTGAGGGGTGAGTTAGGACTTTGGGATTTATAGATATACACTACTATATACAAAATAGATAAACAACAAGATCCTACTGTATAGCACAGGGAACTCAATATCTTGTAATAACCTATAATGGAAAATAATCTGAAAAACGATATATATTGTATGTATAACAGAATCACTTTACTATATACCTGAAACTAATATAACTTTGCAAATCAACTATACTGCAATAAATAAAGATACAGGACATTATCAATACTCGCCCAGAAGTTCCTTATACCCCTGGCAGCTGACATTTTGACATGCTCGAAAGGTAACTATTCTGTCTTCTAACAATATAGATTTGTTTAAGAACTTCCATTAACTAGAATCATACAATATATATTCATATGGGTCTGGCTCCTTCCACTCAACATCGCCCAGGACATCCATCCATCCATCCATCCATCCATCCATCCATCCATCCATCCATCCATCCATCCATCCATCCATCCATCCATCCATCCATCCATCCATCCATCCATCTGTATGGTTATATGGAGCAGTCATTTGTTCTTTTTCCAATGCTGTGTCATATCCCTTTGTATGATTACATCATGGTCAGTTTATCCATTCTCCTCTTGATGGGCATTTGGATAGTTTCCAGTTTGAGGCTGTGCTGAATAAAACTGCTCTGTGCATTTGTAGGGCTAGGTGAACATAAGCCCTTGTTTCTCTTGGGTATATGCCTTAAAATGAAACTGCTGGGTCATAGGATATGCAATGAAACCATGCTTGATTTTTAGAGTAAGCCAAAAGACGGCAATGCTTAGACTGAAAGTCTAAAACTTACATGATGACATTTCAGGCACCATACAGGTGGGGAGATATTTTGCTCATGTGAGTGGGGGATTGTTACAAATATGGCCCCCAATGGATCATACCTGCCAGTATCCACATCCGTAGGTAGGCCTCTCTCACAGTAACTTTAGGTTTAGCCACATGACTTATTTTGACCAATGGGACATGAACAGGCTTGGTACAAGTGTTTGGGCATTGAGGCCTCTCTACTTGACCTGTTACCTTCACCATATGAAGAAGCCTTGGTCTAGCCTCCTTGAGATGAAAAGACTACAGAAAGAATGATCCAGGTTTGGGGGGCTGGGGGGAAAAAAGAAAAAATTTTAAAAAGTGGGGCTTCTCTGGCAGTTCAGTGGTTACAACTCAGCACTTACCCCATAGGGGGCATGGGTTTGAGCCCTGGTAGGTGCAGTGATGCCAAAAAAAAAAAAAAAGATTTGAGGGGACTAAGGAGTGAGATTTTGGGGGCTAATTGTTATTGCAGGATAACCTAGCCTATATAGAAGTTGGTACCAGAAGTGGGATTCAGCTATAACAAAAACTCTAAAATATAAGGTCTTGGCTTAGGGTTGGGTGGCAGATGGCAAAGAGAACAGAAAGATAGTGACACACGTTTGGCAGTGGCTAAACTTTTGCTAAAACTGGGACTGAGTCTTGCTGGCCAGGGGTGGGGGTGGGAGGTTGAAGGGGGCACACAACATTGCCACTGTGATCTTCCCCATCCACATAGCTTCCTGCTTCCCAATACGCCCCCGCCCCACTTTCTGCTTACAGATCCCATTGCTTTGTTACTAGCATCAGTGTGACTCTTTTATCTTTTATCCAGTTTTCTTTGTCTTTTCTTCCTTTCTCTTTGATTTTTTCTGGCTGTTTAACTCCAAAATCCTCTGAGTCCAGGTTGAAAGAAGGAAGAGACGGGAAAATATTTGGAAGTAAAGGCATGAGTTTAAATTACAGAAAAGAACATTTAGAGCTATTTCTTTTCACAACCCAATGGGGCTGCTGAAGCACTGGGGGTAGAAGTTTAGGGACCTGGCTTACAAGAGCAAATTGTGGTTATTATATTTATTATCCGTTGATTACTCCATGATGGCATAATATCCCCTCTGGTTCCTATGACTGTTGAACTTGGGGGTCAGCTTCCAGCCTTACCACTACCCATCAACATGTCCTTTCAGGCACCGCTGCAGCTCTTTGAACCTTTCTTTTTTGTCATAACCTGTTAGTGGGGGTAAGAACACTGGTCCTGGCTTCCTCACGGAATGGTTGAGAGATTGATGTAGTAACGCCCGTGAAAGCAACATGGACTGTGCAAAGCCTCGTCCAAGTAGAAGCAATGCAGTATCATTAGCTCCAGGAACTGCCATCAGGATGAACTGTTTCATTTTGGGGGCAATGAGTTTTGAGTTTTTCAAGGTTATTTTGTTTTATGGCCTCCCTCCTTAGTAATCCACATATATTTGGTGTGCTTAGGAGCAACAGTAGGTTCTGGAAGATTTCTCTGTCTCTGGCTATATTTGCAAACCAGTGGTGCTGTCTACAGCAACCATCATCTTTATGAGGCTCTCAGCTTGTTTCAGGAAGAATCACTACCAAGTCGATCTCCTTACTTGCTGGAAGCATATCCTATCTCTCTGTGCCACCAGAACTGTTTTGACATTAGACTCCCTGTTGGAATAAAAGAAGGCTTCATTCTCAATCCACCACCTTTGGACAAGCTTCTGGGAGCTTTGTGATTGTGTGCAAAAGTTCTGTGGGACCGGGGGTGGGCACAGCCCACATGTACACATACATGACTTGTTCTGGGAAGAGAAAGTGAAGTTGCTCAGTCATGTCTGACTCTTTGCGACCCCATGGACTGTAGCCCAGCAGGCTCCTCCATCCACTGAATTTTCTAGGCAAGAGTACTGGAGTGGGTTGCCATTTCCTTCTCCAGGGGATCTTCCTGGCCCAGGGATCGAACCCAGGTCTCCCACATTGTGGGCAGACGCTTTACCGTCTGAGCCACCAAGGCTTTCTAGGAAGAGAGGCTGTAGCTTAAAGTGGACCCCCAAAGACTAAACCCCTATCACTGTGATATCAGCAAGAACCTACTGGTGTTAAGAGCAGTTGTTCCAAGAAGGAAAATTGCCCAAGGTGTCTGGACCTACTTCAGACTCACAGATCTGCTTCACTGTCAGCAGGAGGGTCAAAGCTATGTCCCTCTGAAAATAGATGCTTTCCCTCCTGGTCGATCCAAGTATGGGCACTTTATGCCAAGCCAGCCATGGGTTTTGGTAAAAGGGGAGCTCAAAGGAAACAGATGAAAGGGGCCAGCATCCCCACGTTATACTGAAAAGTGGATGCATCCAGTAGACACTGTAGAGGGAGAATTATTTTATTCCCTTTTCTCTTTCTTTAGATGACTAGATTTCCCTTCTCTTTTTAAGGTACGAATGCCAACCTCACAGTAGAGGCAGCGGAGCCGAGCATTCAAAGTTAAACTGGGAATTTTGACTCAACAGACCTTGAAGAACAAACAACTCCCATGGAACACTTCCCACAATGGTGGCTCTTATTTATTTAGTTAGTTTTTAAAGTGATGCCAGCGATGGAAGGGGAGGTGCAGAATTCTACAAAGGATGTTGCAGTAAACACTAGGCCAAGAATCATCTATCCGGGGCAACCCACACTTAGGCCTTAGTAAAGGGGAATCGAGCTTAGGGGGCTCAGAGTCCCAGCTTGCAGTGTGCACAGGTGAGTGTGGGAATAGCGGAAAGAGGGTCACGCATAACTGATCCTGCGAGCAGGTGTGGCTCCATGACGGTTGCGGAGTAAGAAGAATTTTATCCGGAGATGAACAATGCTTCCCTGTTCAGAAACCATCTCCCCACTCTGGGGGGTGGATTTGGAAATGGGGGCACATTTTTAGTTGTCACAATGACTAGGGGCTGCTACTGACATTTAGGGACCAGGGAGGGGGGCAAGGACACTTAACATCTTACCCTGGGGAGGATTGTCCCATTGACAGAGCTAGTAGCTACAAAGAAAGGAGGCCTCGGAGAGGCCTGAGGACCCACTGGCCACTTGGAGGCATGTGGGGAGAGGTCTAGGGGGAGAGGTATGGGGGGAGGGGGGTGGTGCTATGTAGGGAAGCCAGTTACCACCAACGGACAGTGAGAAGGAAGACTGTGTGGGTAGTTCACTGTGAGGTTGGGCCCCCTCCTCGCTCTAAAGTCCGAGGAGGCAGGGGTGTGTCCCAGACAGGGGATTTCAGGTGGGGCAGAATCAAGGGGTTGCCTCAGAAAAAGGCAGACGGGGCCCTTGCCCAGGCCAGGCAAGCCTTAGCTGGACAGAAAAGGGCCCCCGCTGCTGACTTCCTTCTGCTCTGCTCTCTGCTTCTCCAGTTCTTAAGGGGCAGGGCCTCTGCCTCTGTGGTTACCCCGAGGATTCCCACCATCCCCCCAGCAGGAACTAACCTGTACTGGCCTGGTCCCCTGCAGGCTGGGGGGAGCCACCTCCAGGAGGTGGGTCCCCGTGCCAGCAGCATGTAGAGGAAGTGGGCATCCCCGGGCTGTAACGTTAAGTCACTCCACAAAAGGGGAGACAAGAGGGTGAGGCCTGTCTAGCCAACTGTCGTCCTGTCGTCGTCCGCTGCCGCCCTCCGCTGCCGGCCCATACTGCGTCCCACGGTTCGGTAGCTGGGCCGGGCCCAGGGACTTTAAAAAGAGGTCTCAGGTCAGCTGTTAGCTAGTGTTTTATCTTCTGCCAATCAGTGGTTTGCAAGGCAAAGGAGAGAGATGACAGTGGCAGGGAGCAGAGCTCAAATACCGCAGGGGGAGGGGAGCTGACTTCCCACAAGGGCTGGGGGAAGGGACGGGCCCAGCTGCTGACATTTTTACAAAACAAATAAGTGTGGGGCAGAGCTGGTGACCTCAGTGTGATGGAAAAAGACAGTCAGCAGAGCGTCTGCCAGAAATGGCATGTTTCTCAGCCCACCTGTTAGGAAGCGGAAAGAGCGATGTTGACTAAGATCATCACTGCAAGCAGTTATTGAGTGCTTACTGCATGCCTGGCACCGATCTGAGCACTTGATGTGGGTTATCAGATTTTGCTGTCATATCCATCCTGTTCTGTTCAGAAATGAGGAAACTGAGGCAGAGGTGTGTGAATTCACTCGTCCAAGGTTGTAGACCAGAAGTGCTGGAAAAGAGACTTGATCCCGGCAGCCTGTCCACAGGACCTATGTAGTGAGCACCCAGGGCCTCTAAACAGGTTCTGTGAAGTGGGGTTTTTGTGCACTTGTGTGTGTGTGTGTGTGTGTGTGTGTGTGTGTGTGTGTTTGTGTTTTGGGCCTGTGTTCCAGTTATCTATTGCTATATAATGAATCACACTAAAACTTAGTGACTTAAAAAAAAATAAAACAACTATCATTTCATTATTATCTCCTGCTGTTCTGGGAGTTGTCTGTTCTCAGCTAGACAGTTCTCTCTCTGTCTCTGTCTGTTTGGTGCCAGGGCATCAGACAACACCTGGGGCTGAGGTCCTAAGGAAGGCTTCCTTCCTCGCTCACATATCTGGTCATTGATGCTGGCTGTTAGCAGGGATCTCAGCTGGGGCTGTCGGCTGGAACATTGCCATGAGGCCTCTCTGTGTAGTCTGGGCTTCCCCACAGCATGGCGGCTAGTTGTAAGAGCAAGTATCTTGAGAGCGGAGGCCTTAGAAGTCACATAGTGACACTTCTACCACTGTCACAAATCCAGACAGAGTCAAAGGGAGGGACCATAGATCCCAGCTCTCGATGGGAAGAATGACATGAGATTGTAAAATGGGCTTGTGGCATGGGAGATCTTGTTGTGGCCATCTTGGAAAATGCAATCTGCCATTATACTTTTTCTCTTTAATTTTTTTAAGTAACCTTGTAAGAGCCTCTGTGAATTAAGTCTAGATTCATTTTGGAGTCACTTCCATTAGTGACCAAATGCTAAATTGAGGGCTTCCTTGGTGGCTCAGTGGTGAAGAATCCACCTACCAACATAGGAGACACGGGTTCGATCCCTGGTCCAGGAAGATCCCACATGCTGTGGAGCAACTAAGCCTGTACACCACAAATATTGAGCCTGTGTGAGCCCAGGAGCTATGACAACATAAGCCGCCACAATGAGAAGCCCATGCACTGCAACTAGAGAGTAGCTCCCGCTTGCTGCCGCTAGAGAAAAGAGTGTGCAGCAATGAAGACCCAGCACAACCAAAAATAAATAAAGTTAAATAAATAAATAAATGCTAAATGACTAGGGACCCAGAGTCTTGCTCAATAGCCTCTGTTCTGTCCCCATCATAGCTTCCCTGCTAGGAGCCAGACACCGAGCTGGAATTGGGCATACAAAATTCCTGGTCCCAGGAAAAAACAGCAACTATCAGCCACAAGGAGAAAATTCCCCCAAACACCTACCCCAGAGGATTATCTTCTTCAGTTTTTATAAATGTACGTTGGTAGTGGTGGTTTAGTCAACTAAGTCATGTCCGACTCTTGAGACCCCATGGACTGCAGCCCAACGGGCTCCCCTGTCCATGGGATTTTCCAGGCAAGAATACTGGAGTGACTTGCGATTTCCTTCTCCAGGGGATCTTCCCAACCTAGGAATCAAACATGGAGACGGCCCTAAAAAGGCAGGTAGTGGGAGTGGTTCACTCTGAACTGTCTCCACTTCCCGCCCCTGTCCTTGTGCTGACTTGGCCTTATCCTTCCCTGTTCTCTGTTGTTACAGGCTGAATTGTGTCTCCCCAAAGTCATATGGTGAAATCCCAACTCCCGGTACCACGGAATGTGACTGTGTTTGGAAATAGGGCCTTTGGGGAGGTGTGTGCATGCGTGCTAAGTCACTTCAGTAGTCTCCGACTCTTTGTGACCCTATGGACCACAGTCTGCCAGGCTCCTCTGTCCCTGGGATTTTCCAGGCAAGTATACTGGAGTGGGTTGCCCTGCTCTCCTTCAGGGGATCTTCCCAACCCAGGGGTTAAGTCTGAGTCTCCTGCATCTCCTGCATTCCAGACGGATTCTTTACCGCTGAGCCATTGGGGAAGCCCCGTTTAAGGAGGTAATTAAGATTAAATGTGGTTACAAGGGTGCAGCCCTGATCCAGTAAGACTGTGTATCTTTATAAGAGGAGGAAGAGATACCAGGGACCTGCTTGCACAGAGGAAAGATCATGTGAGAACACAGCAAGAAGGTGGCCATCTGTAAGCCAACGAGAGAGGCCTTAGGAGAAACCAACCCTGCTGACACCTTGATCTTGGACTTCCAGCCTCCAGAACCATGACAAATAACTTTCTGTTGTTTAAGCCACCCTGGTCTTAAATATCTCATAATTTGTTATGGCAGCCTGAACAGAAGATCACGTTCATCCTGCATCCTCCTTTAGAAAAGCCCTCTTCCAGCGAGGTGGCCAAGGTGGGTACAGGCTCCCAGAAGGCCTATCCCTGGATGTATTACCTGGGAGGAGTGTGAGCCCTGGGGTTGGGGCACCCCTTGGCCCTCATCCTGTCCTGGCAGCACATAAAACTGCTTTGATTGGATTAACTGCTAGCCATCTAGGGTGTCTGGACTCACCGGTCAGGGGTCAGCTGAGGGCAGGCAGGAGGCTGGTACAAAGCATCAGCCAAAAAAAAAAAAAAATATGTATAAAAGCATCAGCCAGTTGTGGGGTGGGAAGGAGACAGCAGGCAGCAGGAGGGGTTGTGGTCTGCAGGGACCCTCCAGGCTTGGCCCTGGGGGTGGACATGCAGCCCTGACTCTATCAACACTGGAGGTATGGGAACCAGCAGAAGGGCACCCCCCCCCCCCCACTGAATCCACTTGAAGCCCAGCCCACTCCTGGGTGCAAGGCAGGCAGCCTTCCTCCCCCAGGATGTTTCCACCACTCAGCAATCCAGGGCCCTCCTGGCCCCGATGCATTTTTTATTTTGCTATATTCTTTCCATTGTCCTGACGTGAATAATTTAAACTGACACAGAAAGGAAGGGCGGCCCTTGCCACAAAGGGGAGGCTGTCAACTCTCCCCCTACCACACAGAGAGACACACACACACACCACATACACACACACACTTACACTGAGCCTCTGTTTGGCTTTGCCTCCTCCTGCGTTTCTCTTCCTTGTTTGGTTTCTGTCTGCCTGCCTCGTTCTCAAACCGTTCTCTGGTGCTCTCTTGTGCTCAACAAACATATGCATGGTGTACCCACACATACACGCTGGCACACACGTGTTCCCCTGTGGGCAGAGGGTGTCACATTTGTGCAGGGATACAGTTTCTCCCTCTGGGTGAGAATTGTGATAACTCTCATCTGCATTTCTCTTTCTGTTTCTCATTTCCCTTCTTTCCTTTGATTGACTCTGCTGTTTGCATATGTGAGGGAAAAGGTACTTCATTTATGAAGTGGCCTCATTTTATGAGTCTCTGCTTTGTAATCACACAGCCTCAAGTTGAACTTTCTTGGGGGTGAAGTAGGGGCTGGGGGAAGACAGACAGAGCCAGAAAGGATTCATCAGCCTTCTCAGGAAGGCTGGGAATTTTCTGAAGATGTGAAGGGCAAGATACCCAGGGGCTTTTGGGTGCCACCTGGGCCAGCTGTAGCCAGGGTGTGGAGCTGCTGCTGGTCACTGGCATTGTCTGGAGAGCAGCCTTGGCCTCCCTCAGCCTTGAACCAGGAAGCAGGCTTTATTTGTCAGGAGAGGGCATAGCCAGGATTTCCTGAAGGTTCTGGCCTCTAGCCTGTAACCCAGTGCTGTCCAATAGAAATATAATGCAAGCCACAAATGTGAGCCGCATACCCCTTTTGGAATGTTCTAGTGGCCACATGAAAAAGGTAGAAAGAAACAGGTGAAACTAATTTGAATAACATGTCCCATCTAACCCACTTTATCCAAAATATTATCATTTCAACATGTCGTCAAGAAAAAAAAAATTAATGAGATCATTTACATTGTTTTGGGGGGACTAAGCCTTCAAAATCCGGTGTGTATTTTATGCTTATGGCATGCCTCTATTTGGACTGACCACATTTCAAGTGTTCCATAGCCACATGTGGCTCGTGGCCACTGTATTGGATAGCACAGGCCTAGCCTAACCAAGCCTGGGGTTCGGAAACTCAATGTGGGCTGCCTAAGTGGCAGTGCTGTTAGTACATCCTTTGTCTGTGTGTTTGATGGGAAGAACACTAGGTGATGAGCGGGAAGTTCTCCGAGCGATTATTCTACCATTAGCATCATTAGCAGTAATCATCGTCAGCTCGCTGGCATCGCCTGCGTCCGGCCCTGTCTCTTTCCTGATCAAGCAGCATGCTGTGCTGGGGCACCGCTGATCTGGATTCCTTTATTTGGGGGAGCTGGGAGGCACAGTTTCCAGGTGCCCTATAGACTCACCCCCTAGCTGGGGCCTCACCTCCTAGGTGCCTGTTCCTCTTCTTTGCTTTAGGTCCTGGACACCCCGCTGGCTTTCCCCTTCTATATATAACACTCTGTGCTGACAGCTGGTTATCTGATGACTCATCAGTCACTGTGGATGGAGCCCTGAACATTTATTCATGGCGTGTTTGGGGCAGCTTTTGCCCTCTTCCTAGTAAGTGTTGGCTTTGGGGGGTTTGTCTTGAAAAAAAAAAAGCCACACTTATGGAGAATGGGGGAGGGTTGATGAGCCAGCTGGCCCCTAGCTGAAGACCTCTGGGTGCAGAGGCAAATCCAGCAGGAATTTGGGGACCTGGGTCCAGGTGAGCCGGTAAAGGCAGACACATTGATTGCTACACTCAGGGCTTGAATGGAGCTCTTGCTCTCCCCTTGGTCACCTGTCCTAAGCACCCGGCTGGCCTCAGAGATGTTAGCTCCCTTCTGAAGCAGCCGGGCTCCACGCAGGAGAGCCAGCAGCCCCCACCTCATTTCAGTGGGATGTCAAGGACTAAATGCTGGCTTCAGAGCTGGCAGCAGCTGGCTTTAATCTCGGCTGCTCTGCTCACCAGCTGTGCCACCCTGGGAGAGTCCCTTTCTGATTACTGAGTTTCCGCTTCCTCTTTGGGGTGGCATGCTCAGTACCAGCGGGGCCGTCGGTTCTGAGGACTGGATGAAGCACTGTTGGTATCGTGTCTACTCCCGGTAACTGTTGATCAGGTCCTGCCCACGGGTCCTAGAACTTCCGTTTCCCCAGAAGCAGACCCTGAGACAGGATTTGTGGGGAAGTGATTCCTTGGGGCCGAGGAGGGGGGGCGGCTCTGGAGGGTAAGTCACACCTCACAGTCTGTCCTGACTCCAGGCAAGAGAAGTGAGCTGTCACACTCCCTCACATGGCATTGTCAGCCGCTCAGGGCGCCCCTGGGAGTGGGGTTACAAACTCCTAGATTCACCTGCTCTCTGAGGACAAGCTGTGTCAGGAGCTGAGGGCGGCCTGCAGAGAAGTCCCAGGTGCAGGCTGTCAGAAGTGGAGGGGTGGGCGCTTAAATTAAAAAAGGGACCCAGAGGCCAGCTGCCCGCCATGGATGAGACCGGTGTCGGGGACTGGGAAGATGGTTGAAGTCAGGAGGCGAGGCACTGCCCAGGCCTCGCCCCACACATCAGGTGGAAGGGTTGCCGGATGCAGAGGAGGCCAAAGCCTGAGGAGCTTCTGTCCAAGCTCAACCTTCGGGGACACCCTGCCAGTGGGCATGGGGGCGGGGGGGCAGACCCAGGATGCCAGCGACTAAGTCTTGTCCACCCCACAGGCGAGGCTTCTGATCATCGCTGCTGCAGCCTGGGGTTTCCCCACAGCCCAGCAGCCTTCTTCCTTCCTTTCACTCCTCATCTTGGACCTCTCCTTCAGGTCACGCCCGCCCCCCTCCCAGCCCGGGCTTCTTGCATTCCGGCTTCAGCTTCTTACCCCTCCCTGTTCCAGACCAGCCTGCTTTCTTTCCCATCTTCGGACTCTCAACTTCTTCCCTGCCTCCTTCCGGCTTCTTTTCTCTGCCTTTCTGGACTTTGGGCAACTTGGCCTGAAGACTTCCAGGGGTACTGCATCAGGCAGGCCCCCAGTCCGCTTTCTTAACCCACTAAAGTGTCTGTGCCCAAAGGAGCTGGGATGTGGGATCTGGAGTCCCGGACATCATCATCCCTACCTAAGTTTCCATTCACCAGCAATGATGAGTTTATTTTCCACTGTCAGGAATTCCAAGTGTGAATGATTTTACCACTGCTCTGTTCTTGGTACAGCTGGGATTCTATTTATCACAGGCTTAGGAATTTGACTTCCTGGCTTTTCCAAGCCCGGTAGAATTCTCTCCCCTCATCTGCTCTCCCATCACCTCCTCTCCTTTCTCCTCTCCTCTCCCTTACCTTGGCTTCCTTTTTCCCTCTTCCCTCTTTGCTCCCTTTCCTTCCTTCTTCCTCTCCCTGCACCCCTTCCCGGCTTGGCTGTCCTCAGGGTGGCAGTAACCAAGGCAAGACACAGGGATGAACCGCTGCCTGGGAACGCACTCAAGAGCCCCCAAGCAAGCCGCCTCTCAGGTAAGCAGCAGGTGATGACTGTAGCTCTCACACAGCAGGGAAACGTGTTGACAAGTGGCAAGAGCTCCATTCCTGACTTCACTCACCCACCCTGCCAAGTGCCTTCACTACCTCAGCAGTTATTCTTATTATTTTTAACTTAAAAAAATTGCTTAACCCAGGGCATAGCGTATATTTGAGATTCTGTAGCAGTGGAATTGGAAAAGGATGCTTTAAAAGGGTTATTAAGGCAAACGCTCTTTGAAAATTTTATAGAAACTCTACTTAGCTATTTGAAAATAAAAGGGTATTACATTGTCTTAGTAAAAATACCTTTCCTTTCAGCCACTCACTTATTTTCTCCTCCTGTTGCTCTAGTTTATTAAATGCTGTTTTTGTAGCATCATGCCTGGTCCGCGGCAGCCCTGTGATTTGGTGGAGCCCTATTTGGCAAAGGTTTTTGGAGGAATTGCGTGTGTTCTCTTGGAAACTCACCAAGGGCTCCAGAGCCGGAGAACCACCTGCCAGCCTCGACTGTGAATCGGGCACGTGTCAAGAGCATGGTCTCCTGCTAATGTGACCACCCTTGGACAAAGGTGGGGCTTCCCAGATTTCACTATATGCACGTCCTCCCCTCCTGGGGAACTGACTAGGTTTGAATGAGCCCTGTGAATTGCTAGGTGGTGACTTCAGGTGGGCCAGCCTCCCTGTTGCAAGCTCAGCTGAGGTCACAGTCGCAGGGTGTGGTGCCCACAACTCCTGGCAGTTAACCTCACACAAAGAGAAAACTCTCCTGGGCACAAACAGCTCCACCTTGCCTGCCTGTGGGCAATTTTGCCGATGTTTTTCCATTAGTCACAAAGGAGGAGGGGTGGGGTGGGGGCTAGGGTGGGCAGTGTGGCCAGTCATTGCAAACCCATAGTCATTGGGAAGAAAACCCTGAATGCATTGCTATGGAAGGCTACGTCCTAGGTGCTGACACTGGGGTGTTGTTTAGTGAAAATCCACAAATAAGACACAGAAATAATATGCAGTATCTACAAATCCTGTGTTCCTGAGGCTTGAACTTCTTCTCTGAGAGAGCACTTGCTCAGGGAGGGCCACTTTGACCCTTGGCTCCAGAGTCAAGTGAGAGCTCCTTCCGCCAGCACTTGGGGCCCTTTGCCTGAGGCACTAACTGGATGCCTGAATGGGCAGTGTCCACAGGAGGGTAGCCTGCACTATTGCCCCAAACTATGACTATTGGGATTTGGTGGGGAGATGCCCCAGTTTCTAGAGGGCTTCCCTGGTGGCTCAGATGGTAAAGAATCTGCCTGCAATGCAGGAGACCTGGGTTTGATCCTTGGGTCAGGAAGATCCCCTGGAGAAGGGAATGGCTACTCCATGATTCTTCCTGGATAATCCCATGGACAGAGGAGCCTGGTGAGCTATAGTCCCTGGGGTCACAAATCATCAGACATGACTGAGCTACTAACACTGCCCCAGTTTCTTGTCCTTCAGGTGGGATGGTCTGAGGTGTGTTCTACACTGTCAATGGGCAGTGATGCATTTGCCCATGTGGTACCCTACTTATGACTACATCCTCTGGCTTCCTTGTTGGCTTTCTCTCATGCCCCATTGCCCTATGGTACTTCCAAGAATTGCCTCGAAAGAAACTCCTTACAGTCAAAACCTTGCATCAGCTTTTGCTTCTAGAGGAGCAAAATATTTCCCATTAAAAATTTTTAAAAAAATTTAAAAATTCATTTATTTTTGACTGTGCTGGGTCTTTGTTGCTGTGTGGGATTTTCTCTAGTTGTGGAGAGTGGGGGTTACTCTCTAGTTGCGGTGGGTGGGCTTCTCATTGTGGTGGCTTATCTTGTTGTGAGTCCTGGGCTCTAGAGCACAGGCTCAATAGTTGCACAGGCTTAGCTGCTCCAAGGCATATGGAATCTTCTCAGACCAGGGATCGAACCCTCGTCTCCTGTACTGGCAAGACAGGCAGATTCTTTACTACTGAGCCATCAGGGAAGCCCTTCCCATCTAAATTAAGTCTCCCTCTTCCTTCTCAGGTCACCTCCCCTCCAACACTGGCTTAATAGTGTTCATCATGATCTGCAACTATGCATTTGTTTGCATGTTTATTTGTTTATTTTGTTTGTTTTTTTGTGTGTTTATTTGTTTAATGTCTGTCTTCTTTAGTGGAATGCAGGCTACATGAAGGCAGAGACAATGTCTATTTTGTTCATTCCCTTAAATCCTTACGCATCACCCAACCCAGGGCTTGACATGTGGTAAACACAGGATAAATTCTATGGAGGGAATGAATTCAAAATCGTTAGGAGATGGGGCTTTCTAATCTTTTAGCCTTTGTGGTGGTTTAAAAACATGGCGTCTGGTCCCATCAATTCATGGCAAATAGATGTGGCTGACTTTATTTTTCTGGGCTCCGTCCAAGTACTAACCAGGCCCGACCCTGCTCCAAAATCACTGCAGATGGTGATTGCAGCCATGAAATTAAAAGATACTTACTCCTTGGAAGGAAAGCTATGACCAACCTAGACAGCATATTAAAAAGCAGAGACATTACTTTGCCAACAAAGGTCCGTCTAGTCAAGGCTGTGGTTTTTCCAGTGGTCGTGTATGGATGTGAGAGTTGGACTATAAGGAAAGCTGAGCACCGATGAATTGATGCTTTTGAACTGTGGTGTTGGAGAAGACTCTTGAGAGTCCCTTGGACTTCAAGGAGATCCAGCCATTCCATCCTAAAGGAGATCAGTCCTGGGTGTTCACTGGAAGGACTGATGCTGAAGCTGAAACTCCAATACTTTGGTCCCCTGATGCGAAGAGCTGACTCACTGGAAAAGACCCTGATGCTGGGAAAGATTGAGGGCAGGAGGAGAAGGGGACAACAGAGGATGAGATGGTTGGATGGCATCACCGACTCGATGGACATGGGTTTGGGTGGACTCCGGGAGTTGGTGATGGACAGGGAGGCCTGCTGTGCTGTGGTTCATGGGATTGCAAAGAGTCGGACATGACTGAGTGACTGAACTGAATTGAACTGAACTGAAAAACATAACCCCAATATTTTCTGACACTTTTTCTAATGGGAAGTGGGATCTGTTTCTCCTTTCCTTGAATCTGATGATGGTCTCGACTAAGAGTATGACAGGGCTGGGACATGAAAAGCCAGGCAGCTTCCACCTTGGAGCCCTGAGTGGCTATCATGTAAGCACTCTGATCACCCTGAGTTGGCCATGCTGTGAGGAAGCACAATCTGCACAGAGACCACATGTAGGTGCTCAGAATGACTGTCCCAGCTGAGTCCAGATTTTGAGTCATTTCAGCCCAAGTGCCAGATGTATGCCCGAAGGACTCTCCAGGTGACTCCAGCCCCCAAACCTTCACCTCTGTTCAAATGAGACCTCAGGCATCATGGGGGCAGAGAGACAAGGCATCACTGCCATACTAGATCCAAAATCCCAACCCGTGGAAACTGCAAGTATAATGAAATAGTCGTTAAGCTCCTACACTTTGGAATAATTTGTTATGCAGAAATAACTGGTACACCCTTTCGTAAGTTTATTAATTCCTCATTCATTCCACCATTGCTTATTAAGCTCCTACTATGTGGTGGTGATAGTGCTACAGTGGAGCACAAAATAAAATCCCTTACCTTCCAGGAACTTACAGTTTAGGGGCTGCACTTGCAACTGTATCTTGCAAAAGCCTACATTAACAATAATGAGTCGATTTTTCAAAAACCACTTCCAGATGGTGTGGGGGGAGGGGCGCTTCCTGAGTGAATTGCCAAGGGAAGCTTCAGAGGTAGGTGGATTAGATAACAGAGACCCAGAGAGCGCTATTCTTTGCTGGCTGTCAAGCATGGCTGTCCTGCAAATCGTCCACAGGCTAGCTGAGCCCTCACACCATGGGGGAGAGATGAAGGGGAGTTGGGAGGTGCCATCCCCGAGGCAGAAGTACAAGGAAACTTCTCACAGGTCCTGGGACAGAGACTGTGTCTGCCTCTTGGAGGAACGTTGCCTTGGCTTCTTCTAAGCTGGGAATAGGGAGGCTTAGGTAAAACCAGGGCCGCTGATGGCACCCCAGCTCCCTTATCTAGTTCCAGAGTGCAGGCGTGGATCCCAGAGTGCACTCTGTGTCCAGGCATGCCTATCTCCTGGAGTCTAGACTTGGGAAAGCAGTGTGACTTTTTATGACTTATGCTTCTATTTTTCATTCAGTGTTTAGCAAAGCTCATTTTAAGAATGTCTGCCGGTCTCGGCTCTGCTGAGGTGAAACAGAGAAAAGGACTCTGTCCTTCAGGATTCTGTCACATTTTTCCTGGAGCCTACTCACAGCTGCTAGGCGCAAACCCCAAGAGGAAGAATTGTTCCGGGAGGGAAGTTTGAGAGTCTGGCCGCCCCTGTCTGTCGGGAGCTTTTCCTTCCTAGAAACTTGCTTGTGTTCACACCCTGAAGATTCAGGGGCCTGTGTAAGAAAAAGAGGCCACATACGGGCAGTGATGAGTAAAATAAAAACTACTGTCCCTGGAGACTGGCAATGGAAGCTTAACCAGCGCCAAGGGACTGAGAACACGGCTGGGCAATGAAACCTCAGAGACATCACATTCCCCTTGGGATCCTGGCGCCGGTCACCCCTGAGACTGTCACGCTGCTGTCACAGGCGCTTCGTGTTTCTCTGCCACACCCTGAGTGGGCCTTCTCTGCTCCCGAATACTGAGCCGTCTCAGATTGAGTTGCTTGGCTAAATCAAGGCCTCTGCATTGAATCAGGGATCTGCTCTTCAGCAGTTCAACACATATAATCAGTGATCGAGGTGCCGGGCACATATATAGCTGTTCATGTGGCTGTGAACAAAACAGATGATGCCCTCGGCACATATCATCTAATATTAATGTTAATTTTTAAATATTAAAATATTAAAAATATTTTCATATTAAAATATTAAAAACATTTTCATAAATATTTGGGAGGCAGGCACAGAGAAAATACACAAACACGAACCTGGAGCATCTGACTTACCATCTTCAGCTTGATGTCCTCACCCTAGGATTTCTTGGCGGGCTAACATCTCTCCCTGATCAGATGTCAGCTTGGAGCCCTACTATGGCAGGGTGCCTTTAGGAATGTTCCAGCCCCGAAACACCAGACTGAGTCCCCTTTCTAGGTTGACCAAGGTCTACCTTCCAAATGCCAGAAGGGCTGCTTCCCAGTTTCAGCCAAATGTTTTTCTGAGCCACTGACAAAACAGGTGAGGCCGTCTCCAGGTGACCCGCCCTCCCATCTCCTATCTCTGCCCCTATCCACCACATACACACACCTTGACCTCTAAAAGATAATATTGTCAGAGACCTTTCTTGATGGCCCACAAGAGACTGACACTTTCTGTAATAGAAGGTGTCGGTTGCTTCATTACCAGGAGTTTGCTTGAGGTTCTAAAAAGAGATGAATGGGGTTTTTGGCAGGGGGGTGGGCAGGGAATAGCATTTCCCTGAGATAACAATTGAGGGGAGCATTGCAATTAATAAGTCCCTCAGAAATAGCACCAAATGAAAGAGTGTGCTGAGACACAGATTCTGATTCAGATGTCAGGGTGCATCCTCTGTCCTGTGGTTAATTCCAGGTGCTCCTCTTCTTCAGATTCCCTACTTGCAGTGATAGACCCTCTGGCTTCACCTGTCACACTTTGTCAGTCGTGACGGGGGCAGGGTTCTGTGTCCAGGTCCTGGTGGCATTACATGATCTCCACTGTTTCTTTTCCGTCGAAAATCAGACCAGAAGCTGCACCGAGGTGAGGATCAAGGTTGATTTCTTGGACGCATTTCTCACTCTCTAGTGTCTAATTTATAATATCCCCAAAGTAGGCATGTCCTTGGCCCAACGTTTTGAACCCCCAAGTAGCAGCCAAGCTACCCTTCTTACCTCCCCTTCATCAACGTGACCATGTGTGTGCATGCACGCTCAGTTGCTTTAGTCGCGTGTGACTCTTTGTGACCCCACGGACTGTAGCCCGCCAGGCTCCTCTGTCCATGGGATTCTCCAGGCAAGAATACTGGAGTGTGTTGCCATGCCCTTCTCTAGGGGATCTCCCTGACCCAGGGATTGAACTAGAGGCTCTTTTGTCTCCTGCATTGGTAGGTGCGTTCTTTACCACTAGCGCCACCCTCAACATCACCCCTCCTCTCTTCAAAGAACAAATTGCTGTCCTGTGTAGTGGAGGGGTGTGTGTACCCATGTGTGTTGGAAATGGGGTGGGTCTGAGGGAGGGAGGGGTTGAACACATTTTATGTGCTCTTCTCATTTGTGATGCAAACTGTTTCCCAGGAATTATTGTCCTTGTCTGTGTCTTCTCTGTCCCAGGGCACCTCTTCCCCCCATGGCCTCTCTCCTCCTACGAGCTGAGGAGCAGAAAGAGCATTGTGGGGAAGCAACTGGTCACACCCCCACTGGGGGGGTGTTGTACCAGGCGCACTGGCTCCCTGGACTCTGAGCTCACTAAGGCCAGGGATCTCTGAGACCCCTCCCAATTCTTACGCTGTCGTTACTCTGGTGGCAGTTTTCAGCTGACTCCTGTGGCAAGCTTTGTGGCTGTTAGGAAGTCAACCTCTCACCCACTAGAATCACTAAAATGAAAAAGATGGGTGACGCCATAAGGCAAGGGTGCAGGGAGCAAGTGGGACACTTGTAGGTTGGTGGTGGGAGCATAGAATGGCACAGCCGCTCTGGGAAAGAGCACCCGATGAAGTTAAATACACACCTACCTGTGATGAGCAATTCCACTCCTGGGCATTTACCTGAAAGAAATGACAGCCTCTATCTGCACAAGTTCCCTATATAAATGTCCACAGCACTTTGTGCATAATAGCCCCAAAGTGGGAACAGCGTAGATGTTTGGAGCATATAGCCATGCAATGGACTACTACTCAGCCATACAAAGGAATGTGTTACTACCAATACACACAACAACCTGGATGAGACTCCCAGATGTTACGTTGAGTAAAAGAATCGGCCTTCTGTGAAGTGACAGAAGTCTGAGACCTGGAAGGGGCCCTCACCCTACCAGGCTGGTACCCTGATCTCCAACTTCCAGCCTCCAGAACTGTGAACAACAAATTTCTGCTGCTTTTTTTTTTTTTTTAACAAAAGAAGCGGGGGCACATAGTATGCACTATATGATTCCATTTCTTTAAAGTTTGTGCTCAGTCGCTCAGTCATGTCTGACTCTTTGCGGCCCCATGGACTGTAGCCCACCAGGCTCTTTGGTCCAGTAGGATTACTCAGGCAAGAACACTGGAGTGGGTTGCCATTTCCTCCTCCAGGGGATCTTCCTGATCCTGGGATTGAACCCTCGTCTCCTGCATTGTCAGGCGGATTCTTACCACTGAGCCACCGGGGGAGCCCGATTTAAAGTTCAAGAACAAGCAAAACTAATTTAGGACAGTGTTTGTGGACCAGGAGTCAATCTCCACCCTGCCAACCCCCAGCAGCCCCCCCAGTGGCGGACATTTAGCTATGTCTGGAGACATTTTCCGTCTGGTCAAGGCTATAGTTTTTTCCAGTGGTCATCTATGGATGTGAGAGTTGGACTGTGAGGAAAGCTGAGTGCTGAAAAATTTATGCTTTTGAACTATGGTGCTAGAGAAGACTCTTGAGAGTCCCTTGGACTGCAAGGAGATCCAACCAGTCCATCCTAAAGGAAATCAGTCCTGGGTGTTCATTGGAAGGACTGATGCTGAAGCTGAAACTCCAATACTTTGGCCCCCTGATGTGAAGAGCTGACTCACTTGAAAAGACCCTGATGCTGGGAGGGACTGGGGGCAGGAGGAGAAGGGGACGACAAAGGATGAGATGGCTGGATGGCATCACTGACTCGATGGGCATGAGTTTGAGTAAACTCCGGGAGTTGGTGATGGGCAGGGAGGCCTGGCACGCTGCGATTCATGGGGTCGCAAAGAGTCGGATATGACTGAGCGACTGAACTGGAGACATTTTTGGCTGTCACGACTGGGGGTAAGTGCTGTCGGTACCCAATGGGTCAAGGTCAGGGAGCTGTTAAACGTTCTACAGGGCCCAGCTCAGTCCCACAATTATCTGGCTCCAAATGTCTATCTGAGGTGCAGTAGCCCTGGTATTGGGCGATAGAAGTCAGAAAAGTGGCTACCTCTTGGGGTGTGCTGACTGGAAAGGGCCCGAAGGAACTTTCTGGGCTGATGGGAATGTTCTCTATCCATGCTAACGTAGTAGACCTTAGCCACATGCGGCTGTGTACATTAAAACGAAATGCAATTGCAAAGTTGTCTTTTTAGTCACAACAGTGACAGTTCAAAGGCTCAGTAGCTGCATGTAACACATACAGAACATTTTCAAATTTGCACAAAGTTGTGTTGGACAGCGCTGCTCTATTTCTTGAATTAGGCGATGTAGAAAAGTCACTGAGGTGTCCAGACCCCAAATGTGCACGTTTCATGGCATGTAAATTATACCTCAATGCTTATAATGGGGTAGGATGAGAATAAGTCTTTCCTGCAGGTGAGGAGTGGCGATGCTAGGGAAGTCACAGTCCCCAAGAGCATGGCTTCAGTCCTCCAGCCTCCCCCCTCCCCCGACCTGGGGCGAGGCCTGGTCGAGTATCCAGAAGCAGGGGTAGACTGTGAAGGGGGAGGGGCGGCTGAGGTTCTTTACAGGGGCCTCCCTAGGGGTAGAAAGCGCCAAGGCCATTTACCCTCCAGGGAATTCAAGGGCTGCCCTGGCTCCCAGTGGATTTACGAGCAGGTCAAGTGGACCGGAGCAAAGAAAGGGTTCCATTTCCCCCACCCCCACCCCTTTTGATAGGTAGGTTTCCCCACCGGGGGTCTGCAGGCTCTCCTGGCAGAAATCACTCCATTCCCCGTCACTGCCGCCCCCTCTCTCTCTCTCTCTCTCTCTCTTCTGGTGTGAGGGTTTTACAATAACAGCATTGTAACCACTTTGAGAAAACCAATAAAAAGGCGGTGACAAAAGAATAGCGAGCCGGCTGGAAATTGCACGCAGCAGTGAGGGCCTGGGCCTCTTGCCGCTGTGTGTTTAATAGTGCTCCTGGGCTGCAGGCTGCAAAGACGCACGTGTTTATTTGGGGGATGTACCGTTGCTTAAATAATCAATCTCGAATAAGCATTTGGATGAATGCAAGGAGTCCCGACTCCCACTGCCACTCAAGACTTCTCACCCAACTGGGGCCACTAAACGCAATAGCAAGCTTCCTTTAATGCCCTGGTCAGACCTGTAGAGCCCGCAGTCCTGTGATGCCTAGGGAGGAGTATATTCATTCATTCATTCATTCAGCAACAAAACCGGAGTGACCGCCTACTAAGTGGTGAGCCTCATGCTAGGTACTGAGCCATACAGAACACTTTCCCAGCTGGCTTCACTGTACGTGTGGCAGAAAATTCCAGAGGCAGCTCTTGGCTCAGGTCAGCGCTAGTGCTGCGCCCTGTCTTGTCTCTTCTCTGCTGGGTCATGGCCACCCCATGCTCACCAAGCTCCAACCCCCTCCCTCACTTCCTCTTTGCTTGCATCTCCAAAGAGAAACCCAAAGTCCTTTGTATATTTATTAATCCATAGCTGAAGAAAATTTCAGGCTCACAGAAAAGTTGCAGAAATAGTACAAAGAATTCTGATATACTCTTCACCCAGATTCTTCAAAAGTAAGCATTTTACCAATTTCCTTTATCCTCTCTCTTTGTCTCTCTCTGGACAGATGTAGATAGGCATATAGGTAGGTAAATAGATAGCTGTAGATACAGATATCTGTGAACTATTTGAGAATAAGCTGCAGACATGATGACCCTTTACCTATGATACTTAGGCATCGCTTTCTTGAGAAACAAGGATATTCTCTTACATTCCCACAATGCAATGATCAAAATCAGGAAATTAACATTGGTATAATACTGTTATCTAATCTACAGACATTCATATTTCTTCAGTTGTCCCACTACTGTTCTGTACAGCAAAAGAAAAAAGAAATTTCTGTTCCAAGATCCAATTCAGAGTTGCATATTGCATTTCATTGTCATGTCTCTTTCGTCTCCCTTTAATCTGGAACAGGTCCACAGTCTTTCCTTGAATTTCTTGACCTTGACCTTTTTAAAGCAGACAGGCTAGTTATTTTGCAAAATGTCCTTTGACGTGGGTTCATCTCATTCCATTCAGGTTCTGCATGTCTGGCAAGAAGATGGCGGAGGCAAAGCTGTGTCCTTCTCAGTGCTTTGTGTGTGTGTGGAGGGGAGGGGTTTGTTGAAGTCATCATTTGGTTAAGGGAAGTCTGCGGGACTGTCTCTACACTCCCCCTCTAACAACCTCTTTTCCTAACCCGGAGGTCAGAACATCAATCTGCAGAACAGTCAGTTCCAGGTCCACCAGGTGACACCTTTCCCACGGGAACTGAACTGTTAGTTACCCCACCCTCAAATAATCCCCGTTAGGCACTTCCTTTAATTTCTGTTCTCTTCTCTAATTCTCCTGGCTCCCCAGCTTGGCTGGTAGATCAGGTGTTAATATCACCATATTACAGAGGAGTCGGAGACCCGACGAGATTAAACCACGGTAGACAGACCTCATTGAGGTTTCTGAATTTATCTGTGATTCCCCAGCCCACTCCAGAATCAGTATTTACCTTTCTTTGAAGCCATCGAATGCTGGGCAGCAGTGCCGTAAACATCATTTAATTTCCAAAATGGTCGGCATTGTAACCTGAGTGTGTCTCATTGTTGATGATGTGGGAAGGAGCACCTTGACATTTCTGGCTGTGATTTCAAGTATCCTCATGTGAGTTATTGCTTTCATCCCCCAGAGCACATAGGTACTCAGAGAGAAGACAGAATACAAAGAAAGAGGCCAATAGAGAGACAGCCAACTTAGAAAATGGCCGGGCCCACTCTGGATGAGAACAAAGCCAAGAGCTTTCTCTTTGGGCCAAAATATGTCTTGGGTTACTAAATAAGAGATCCTAGTATCCTACTATTTGTTGTAAACAAAGCCCACTAACAGTTCAAAGGAGTATTTTGGTAGCCATATTCTCTGCATGGTCACAAGCATTTATGTGTGATACAGGTGTGTGTATGTGTACCCAAGTGTGTGCCCGTGTGTGCACATATGCCTCCGTGTGTTCAGACATGGAGAGCTATTGACACTTTTTATGCTATGCAGGAATATATGATTCATATAGGAATCTATTTAAAATACTGATATTCTTTCCCAGTGAAGTCAACACTGCACAGTCATGTCACTGCATACAGAAACTCTATTTTGAAGCCAGAGATGGGGAACAGAGACTCTTTCTCCTCCAGAAGTGCTGCCTGGAACCCCCAGAATCGGCAAGTCACTACAATAAGCTGAAACGCCCAGAAACTACACTTGAACTAATGCCTAAAACCTGACGGAGACATACTTCATAGTTAATCTGGTTACTCGGGGTTTATTTCACAGTCAGAAGTTCTTATGATGGAAGGGGCTCCCGCTGGCTTCTCCCAGACACATGACTGAATTAATGAATGAATGAATTCAACTTACCAGAGCAGATTTAAACTGCTTACTGAAACAAAATCTCATCATTTTTCTTCCTTCCGTTTTCTTTTAAAAGATAAATATGAGCCTCATATGGATGCTGTAAGAGTCATTAATC
Organism: Cervus canadensis; assembly: GCF_019320065.1. Lineage (NCBI taxonomy): Eukaryota > Metazoa > Chordata > Mammalia > Artiodactyla > Cervidae > Cervus > Cervus canadensis. The sequence goes on from NC_057419.1 coordinate 46,871,949, forward strand.
CTTGATAACCGACTGTTTCATCTTTTGATTAAAAAAAGGCAGACTGACAGACAGCGAGCTTACCACCGCAGGCTCATTAGCAAGCCGGTTCAGATGTGGCCTGGCAAATAAACACCCCGCATTCCATTAACCAGGCAGCACCCAGGAGCTAAGGCCTCCGTGCTCCTCCGGGCTTAAAATGCCAGGGACAGGTAAACCGGCTTTGTCTTGCTGAACCAGCAGAAAGCGCTCAAGTTTTTTCAAAATGAGCGCTTTCTGCGCTACTACCTGGTTGTCAAATTTTAATGGGCGCTTGTTAACTGGGACTCTGAAATATTGTGATGTATTTGACGGTCAGCAGCTTTCCGGGGGGCGGGGGCCGTGGTTGGGGCTGAGCACCGTGTATTTTAATAGGCGCCTTCACAACCCCGGGGGGGCGAGGGCTGCTTAACGGTGTCCTTGCCGGTCTCAGAGGGCCCGGCAGCAGGGAGATGAAGGGCTCTGGGAGGCTGTGGGAGTGAGGATCCCATAGGCTGCATTTCCTTAATATTCTAGACTCGGGCGGGGGTGGGGGATGGTGGTCGATGGGGATGGGGGTTTAGCACATCCTGCCCCCGGAGCTGCCTGCATTTAAAACTGAACCTCCTTTAAAGACAGATGGGGTTGGGTGGGGAGTGGCATTTTCCTCCCCTCATCCTCTGTCTCCTCCCCTTCCTTTCCCCCCCACCATTCTCCTCTCTTTCTCTTCCCTAAGGCTCAGTCCACGTCTCAGAGTACGCACCCTTCTTCTGTCGTGTTGCTTGGGAAATGCCAATTCTCCTTCAGATTCCAGCCTGCCCGCTTGCTTCTTCCTTATCCCCTTGCAGCTAAGCCCTGCAAGGATGGGAGGTGGCTTTCTTGGCACTTTGATCTGTGGCTGGGACTTTAAGGGATTCGGGGAGCGAGGGTCAAACTAGAAGAGAGGAGGCCCAGTAGCTGCTGTGAGGGTGCTGCTGGCTTCTGGGTCCCAGCTCAGAGCACCGGTGCGGTGCCCAGTTCTGCCCAGGCCATTCAGAGCAGGGATCTTCACCTGGTTAGTGAGAATCTGTTTTCACAGAAGCCATCAGAATCAAGGTCTTGGAGGGGGACCGAGTTTGTCACTGGTAGAGTGTGTGTGTGGTATGTGTGTGCATGTAGGGTGTACCTGTGGGGTGTGTGTGTGTGTGCATTTGGTAAGGGCTATATGTGTGCCTGTGGTGTGTGTGCACGCACGTGTGTGCATACCATGCTCTGGAGTCCCTGGAGAGAAGGCATGAATGCTTTGGTGGGGGAGGAAGGTGACGCTCTGCCTAGAACACCCTAGAACACCCTAGAGCTACCGGGCACCATCGTGTGTTCAGAAGAGGCAAGAGTGCTTTGCCAGTGGAAAGCTTATTTTGCCCAGCAGGACCAAAAATCCAATTAAAGAAAGAATGAGGGAAATGTGAAGTCTGGACTGAGTGCTGGCACCTCCCTGGCCGACTTCCTTGGCAGGGATCTCTGCGGAGGGGAAGGCCAATGATGGCTATGGGGATGGCCGACCAGGGAGGCTCCCACGCGCCATAGCCAAACACAGGGGCAGCTGCCAGCGGCCGGTCCTGCCTGTCCCCGCTGCCCAGCGCCACGACCTCCCGCGAGGACCCGCCGGTGGTCCTCAGCGGCGTGGAGAGCCGGGCCCGCCTGGCAGCAGTGGGAGCGCCACCCCAGCCCCGGCTCTCGGCTCTCGGGCCATTTGAGCCACCCACCCGCCCGCGCCTATTGACATCGGTGAGAATCGCACAGGCAGATTAAAGGCAGCATATGGCCCCCCAACTGGAAGCCAGCGGAGCTGAACCAACACTGGCAAATTGTGTTCAAACCGCATTGAGAATCCTGGCAGCTGCACCTGGCATGGGGAGCAGCCGGCGACCTGCATACAAAGGGAGTTTTATACACAGGGGGAGGCGGCGGCGGCGGCGGCGGCGGCGGAGGCGCGGCACTCCCGCCCCCTCCCTCCTGCAGCCCACTCTCTCCTCCCCCTCCATCCGGATCTGGGCATCGGCCCTGGGAGGCTGGGAGTTATTTGTCCAGGTTTCTGAACCTGGAGAAAGGAGGACGAGAGGGTAGCTCCTATTTAGAGCTTCAAAGCCAGGATGGATTGACCAGGGTCCTCCACGGCCCCCCACTGTGGACCTAGGTGCCCCCTCCCCAATATAACAATGGCCGGATGCCCCTAGGCATGAGGAGATCAGGAGCTCGCAGGGGACGCGGCAGGAGGACTCCAGCCTTGCTAGCCTGAACCTTAAGGAAAAGGTGGCAGTTCATCCTTCCCCGCCTTTGTGGGACAGCCCCCGGGCGGAAGCTCCCGCATCTCCCCCAGTGCCAGGCTGACATCACTTGTCTCCCTCCCTCCAGCTCGAAGTCAAAATTGGGAGGCAGAGACGTTTTTGGTTATCTCATGAAAGAGCGGGGAGACATTGTTTTCTGATATAGAGAAATTAATTAAAACAGATAACGGAGTATGATAGAGTTGGGTGGGGGTGGGGAGACCAATGAACTTGCAATAAACCAATTGAACGGGTGGGGGCAGTGTTTAATGACTCAACATGCAAAATGAGCCTGGTTTTCAGCACCTGGGTAATCTAGGATGCATTAAAGATCAGCTCTGGATGATTGAACATGCTCAGTGGTAAATCTGGTGAACCAAGGGGATGTGAGTTATGTATGTGTGTGCAGGGGGTGGCTCTTTGGTCGTGGTAGTAGGCTACCATTTCCTGGCATCAGATTCTTTCTCCAGCTGATGAGAATACTAATTTTTTTTTGCCCAAAGGATGCTCCATTCTGGAGGACATTGCTACCACATAAGGTCATTAAAAATGCCCTCTCGTCCCTACTCCCCCCCCTGCCCCCGCACTGAGATGGGCATTTGATGGGGGTGGAGGGGAAGGTCTGGGCTTCCCAGATGGCGCTAGTTGTAAAGAATCCACCTGCCAATGCAGGAGACATAACAGATGTAGGTTCCATCCCTGGGTTGGGAAGATCCCCATGAGGAGGGCATGGCAAACCCACTCCAGTATTCTTGCCTGGTACTTCCCATGGACAGAGGAGCCTGGTGGGCTCCATGGGTTTGCAAAGAGTCAGACACAACTGAATCGACTTAGCAGGCATGCACAGGGGAAGGTCTACAGAAGGGAAAAATTAAAATTCTTTCAATAATGCAGCTTCTGGACTTTGGAGAGGTGGTGTATGGGGCCATGACTTGACTGCTCTCTGGAACCTGCCGGGGTGTCCATTGACAGTGGCCTGTGACCCCCCACCAACCCCACCATGACCATGGTGATACCTCCTTTCTGTCAGATGTCTCCCTTTCTCTGCCACCGTGAATGAGAAGTAGGCTTTTCAGGAACTGTTGGAATATCCTTAGACTTTTGGGATGGCTCCTGGCAGAGGAGGGGAGCTGTCTGGAATCATGCTGAGGGCAAACTAGATGTGCTGCCGAAACAAAAGTTTAAAACAACATCTGTGCTCTGCTACCCAGGAGCTTTCTTGTCTGGTGGCTTGGGGGAGACAGCCATTTTGAAAGACAAGCCGTGGTTGTTAAACATCTTTGTGCTCTGGACTGTCTGTTCCATGCAAGGGTTCAGGCATAGAATCTTCTGGATGGCCCCGCAGGAGGGCTTATTCTAGTCTTTTTACTTGTTGTTCAGTTGCTTAGTTGTGTCCGATTCTTTGCGATCCTATGGACTGCAGCACGCAGTGCTTCCCTGTCCTTCACCATCTCCTGGAGTTTGCTCAAACTCATATCCATTGAGTAGATGAGGAAACTAATTGGATGAGACTAAGTAACTTAACTTGCCCAAGGTCTGTCAGCAGTGGTTGGTGGGGCTGACGCAGGTCCTCCACACCCCTGTGCAGACTGGCACTGTGGGTGTGGCCACCCCTCTTGCCATCCATTTAGCTGTGGTGGTGGCCTTCCACAGGTGACTGGGGCAGGACAACCCCCTCCCCCTTCCACCCAGATGGACAGGGGGTCACTTATGAAAGGGCACAGTCAGGCATTCTCTGGCTCTTCTTTCCCAGGGCAGGGCAGAAAGGAAAACTGTGGAAAGACTCATTTTCTACTGCCTTCTCACTGCTTTCCAATCGTGATTTTTAGCATGTCAGGATTGATGGGGGACACAACCTGGGAATCATCATTTGCCTGTAAGGAGCGGATGAGTTGGAGAGGATGGCACGGCCACAAAACTGTCTGGGGAAGAGCTGGGGGCACCTGGCTTGCTCCCCTAGACTTGCAGAAAACCCTAAGAGCTGAGGATGTGGGCTCTGTGCTGGATCTCCGTGGGGAGACTTCATGCCAGAATGCTTGCTCTCTCTGGTCTGCGTTTTTAGAAACCACACTCCTGCCTGGAGGCATCTTGTGCCTTTAATGACTAAAGTAGCTGCTGGTTTGGGCAACCAGCTCTCTTTTCTGGTTTGAAAGTGAATGTGCCTGGGTGATCACACACGTGTGTTGTAGTAGTTGCAACAGTAATTCATGAACAAGCTGTGTGGCCTCATATTTATCCCCTGGTGTTTTCTCTCATACTGACTCTGGGCTTGGCAGTGTGACTTGCTTTGACCAAAAGGGTGCTATCAGACACGACTAGCAGAGGTTTGCAAAGTGCTTGTGCATTGGGACTTACCCTCTCTTGGTGTTCTCGGGAACCCCCCTCCCCCAACTGATAAGCTGCGAATACACCTTGGTGATGGCAACATGTGCCTGGATTAGGCAGCTGGAGGCATGTGGCCCAGACTGCCGATAACCAGCACCTACCACCAGACAGGAATGAAGCCCTCTCTGCCAGCTGGTGCCAGGCAACCTGCTGGCTGGTTATGACTACATGAGCGAACCTGGTGTGTCCAGTAGAACTGCCCAACCTTGCCCAGCCCAAGCTATAGACTCACAGGCTCATGAACTGATAAAGTGTTGCTGTTTTAAGCCACTAAGTTTGGGGATTTTCTTTTATTGTGGTAAAATATATGTGACATAAAATTGGCCATTTGAACCTTTTTTTTTTTTGGCCTCACTGCATGGCATGTGGGTTCTTAGTTCCCTCACCAGAGATCAAATCTGTGCCCCCTGCAGTGGGAGCATGGTGTCTTAACCACCAGACTGCCAGGGAAGTCCCCACTTGAACCATTTTAAGTGTATTGAGTGGCATTAAATACTTTCACATTGTTGTGTCACTGTCCCCACCATCCATCTCCAAAACTTTTTCATCATTTGTGATGGTTCTTTACATAGCAAGGCTCACTGATTTATATGCTGCGGGGGTTGCCCCCACCTCCCTGACTGTCTTGCCTTTTGAGTAATGAGTCTGCCTTTTGAGGGGAGACAGACAGGAGGCTCCGACTGGGGCATGGGGGTCTGGACCGTGACCCAGCCTGAGTTGAAATAAAAGGGCCAACCCCCACCCCCACCCTCACCCCAACCCCCATCCTCCACCAGCTCAAGGCTTCCGACAGCCCCACTGTGGAGCCTGCCTACTTCACAGGAGTCAATGGCAGAGGTGGTAGGTGATTAAGAACAACACTGGCCTCTAGGCCTCAGGCACATTCATTGAGGCTCCTGAAGAAGCAGGAAGAAAGACCTATGGCATCTTCATAGTGGAAGGATCTTGCAAAACACAGGCAGGCCCTCTGATGACCTCAGTGAGGGACACCCTGGGACTGGTGTTTACAGAGTCACCGTCCCCAGCTTAGTGCCTGACCTTGTGCTCAGGGGATGAGCTGAGGGACTCTGAGTGAGTCACTTACATTTTCCCAGCCTCACTTTTTTTACCTGTTAAGTGAAAATAATGGCAGCACCGTATCTCAGGGTTAGGATTAGATGGACACGTTAGCAGATGCTCAGTTAATATATGTGGCAGGCCAGGTCCTCCACCCCCACCTCAACTTACCATCTTTCCTCATCCTTTGTAGAAATGGGTCTTTAGAAAGAAGAGAGATAGGGACTTTGTCAGCATCAGAAATTATGCCTTGAGAGGCGCCTTCAGTACTGGCTGGAGAAGCCCTCATTTGTCTTTTGGATGTTCAGGCTGAAGATCTATAGTTTTTTCAGCCTTGATGTTCAGGTGGCTGAGAGTATAGAAATAAATGTGGGGGGAGGGGAAAGGGAGGAAGGCAAAGAATTTTTGGCTGTGGGCCAGACCTGTAATCTTCATTTTCTTCAATAATAGAATTCCTGATTTTTTGTTTGTTTGTTTTTTGGCCCCACTGTGTGGCATGTGGGATCTTAGTTCCCCAACCAGGGATCAAACCCATACCCCCTGCAGTGGAAGTGCAGAGTTTTAACCACTGGATCACCGGACGATTTCTAAGAATTCCTGATTGTTAGTTTTGCACATAGTCATCTAGAATAAAGATGATGTTTTCCACCCTCTCTTACTACTAGGTATGGTTACACGACTAAATATTAGCCAATAGGATGTGTCATGTCCTGAGACACCTTTCATGAACTTCCTTAATAGGATCATGCCCTTTGCTCTTCTTCATTACTCTCAACATCCTACTGTCTGGAATGCAGATGTGATGGTTGGAGCTCTAGACACCATTTTGAACAATGAGGACAGGGCCATGCCCCACCCACCCACCCAGGTATGGCAGAGCAATGAACTGGGTGGAACCTGAGTCCCCACTCTCATTGCTTTTGGTGCGTAACACCTCAGACTTCCTGGCTTAAAAGAGCCATTTTACTGTGCTCATAGATTATGTGGGTCAGGAATTTGGGCAGGGCTTGGCTGGGCAATTCTTTCACCCTTGGTGGTATTGACTAAGGTCACTCAGTGATACTCAGTGGGCTGAAGGACTAGTCTGGAAGATCCAACATTGCTTCATTTGCATGTCTGGGCCCCAGAATGGATGACTAAGATTAGGACTGCCAACCAGAGCATCTACACATGGCCTCTCTGTGTGGCTTTGCATCCTCACAACACGGCAGCCTCAGGGTAATTGGGTGTCTTCCATGAGCCCCAAGCAGGAATACTCCAGTGAACAAGGAGGAAACTGCAGGACCTTTTATGACCCACTCCCCCAAATCTCTCAGCATCTGTTCTGCCAACTCTATTGGCCAAAAACAGTCATGTCTGCTCAGGGTCAAGGGGAGGAGAATTAGACTTCCCATCTTGATAGGAAGAGGGTCAGGATCACATCATACAAGAGCATGAGGGATGAGAGATACGGTGGTGGTCAGTTCTGGAAAATACCACGTGCCTAGTTCCCTTAGTTTCAGGGAGAAAACCACCATACCAGCCCCAACCACCTAGCTTGGAATTTGAGTGAGAAATATACTTTGACTCCTTCAGACACCTACTTTTTTTTCTTTTTTTAAAAAATGTATTTATTTTTTAATTGAAAGATAACTGCTTTACAGAATTTTGTTGTTTTCTGTCAAACATCAACATGAATCAGCCTTATGCATACATATGTCCCCTCCCTCTAGAACCTCCCTCCCATCTCAAGACACTCTTATTTTGGACCTTCGTTACTCAGAACTAACCCCTGTATTAATCACAGAGACCTGCTCTGTGTGGACTTTTAAGAAACTTTAAAAAAAGTGAAGGACTGTTTAGCCATCTCCCGGACTCGGTGTGAATTAGTGTTCAACTCAAAGTCTCCTTTTCTAAGTGGTGGACAGGACTTCCACCTTCCTGCCCTGTCCTGCAGGGGCTATGGACTGGAAAAGATCTCCTTTAAACCAACACACTGTGCTTGTCATTCTCAGGCTTAGTTGGAGAGTTGTGTGTTGGGCCTCGGGGTTTGGAGATAAGACCTTATCCTTAGGCCCTTATCTCCAAACCCTCAGGCCCTGTCCCTGGTGGAGGTGGAAAGGTCCTGATTTTATTATTTGCCTGAGGTAAAGAAAAGCTATGACCAACCTAGATAGCATATTAAAAAGCAGAGACATTACTTCGCCAACAAAGGTCTGTCTAGTCAAAGCTATGGTTTTTCCAGTAGTCATGAATGGATGTGAGAACTGGACCATAAAGAAAGCTGAGCACCGAAGAACTGATGCTTTTGAACTGTGGTGTTGGAGAAGACTCTTGAGAGTCTCTTGGACTGCAAGGAGATCAGACCAGTCCATCCTGAAGGAAAGCAGTCCTGAATATTCATTGGAAGGACTGATGTTGAAGCTGAAACTCCAACACTTTGGCCCCCTGATGCAAAGAGCTGATTCATTTGAAAAGACCCTGATGCTGGGAAAGATTGAGGGCAGGAGGAGAAGGGGATGACAGAGGATGAGATGATTGGATGGCATCACCAACTCAATGGACATGAGTTTGAGTAAGCTCTGGGAGTTGGTGATGGACAGGGAAGCCTGGTGTGCTGCAGTCCATGGAGTCGGACACGAGTGATCAACTGAACTGAACTGAACTGAAGTTTCCAATTCCAGTGTGTGTGTGTGTGTGTGTGTGTGTGTGTGTGTGTGAGGTGGGGAGGGCAGTGAGGCCCACTGGGAGGCCAGTCCCCAGGGCAGCCAGGACCTCTATAACAGGGCCAGGGGCACGCTCAGTCCCATAGGTTGCTTTTGGCAGCCTTGGGCTGAAACTCAGGTGGCTGTGGTCTCGGAAGTGGGTGAGTGTTGTGGTGGTGAGTGTGGGAAGGAATGTTCCAGGCACCCCATTGCCCAAAGCAAGTCACAGATCCAAGCCAAAGTCAAGGAGTGGGGAAATAGACTCCACTTTCAGTGAGAAACTTGGAGTAGGAAATGGCAACCCATTCCAGTATTCTTGCCTGGAGAATTCCATGGACAGAGGTGCCTGGTGGTCCATGAGGTCACAAGGAGTCAGGCACAGTGAGAAAAACTGCAAAATCACATGTCAAGGGGCTTGAGGATACTATTCTAATGCAGCGAGGGGAGAGGAATGGGGGAACAACGATCCATCGACCGCTTTATCCAGCAACCTGTAAACCAGCCATTAAAACTGTATGAAATCTACCCGAACCAACCTCCCAAATTCCTATGTTAGTGGTTTCAAAATATGTGTGTGTGTGGTGGGGCGTGAGTAGGGAAGATGAGGGGCCCTCTGTCCACCCCCCATGAACCCCTGCCCTAACCCAAATACCTTGTAACTTGCTGCTTTGGGCTCAATAAATATTTGTTGACTGACTGATAAATACAGGCTGACATTCACGGGGACAAAGCGAATCCCACTGGGGCTTGGCTGGAATGTCAATGAGTCTGACAATGATCACTTTGCTGTGAGTACAGGCAAGACACACCCCACACCCCACCCCTACCCCCGCCACTCCAGGTGCTATGGTAGGAATAGAGTTTCTCGTGGTCCTTCTTGCTTTTTTTTCTCTTTTTCTGACTATCTCAAATTGGCCCATCTGGTGGTTCTGGTACTTCTGGTCCAAGACACATACTTTGCCCTTGATTCCCCCCACCTGGGGAGAATGTCTGGGGCTGGCACGATGCTCCCACCCACCATAAACTTCCGAGCTGTCTGCACTGCCCAAGTGTTTCTGGGCTTCCGGTGTCAGTGTCGGGCAGCCAGCGGGGAGATGTGTTTTCGGAGGCGGTTATCTATGTCAAGACGTCAGCTGCTGCGGGTGACGGCAGGATGTGTGCAAGGCACGGTCTGCGCTGGGAGCAGTGGGGATAAGACACACGTGTCTGCCAGATGCTGGGGCTGTGAAACCAGGGGGGTGTGCGGGTGATGGGGTGGTGGAAAGGATCGGGGAGTGGCTTGGCGTAGGGGAAGCAGCTGCCTCTCCGTAGTCATTTAGGACCTGCAGGTCCAGTCAAATACTGATGAAGAGCTGCCAAAAACAGAGGAGGGGGCCGTATCCCTGTGCTTTCCAAGGGGTGAGCCAACAGTGGAAACCAGCGGGAGCCAGGATGGCTGGTCTCATTTGTTTTGATTCTTATTTTAAAATAATTATTATTTCTTCCCAGTGATCAAAGTAAATCATGCCCTATTGTGGAAAATTTGGAACCTATGGAGAAGTGTAACAAAGATGCGAAAAACCACCTATAAACCCTAACAAGACATCAGGGCTGTGAACATTTAACAGATCTCCTTCTAGCCTGTTATACATGTACACACAGCATAGTGGTTGAGAGTATGGGAAAGGAATCTTGCTCTTTCGGTTCAATTGTGTGCCCTGTGTCATTTTTGCATAAGGTTTTTAACTTCTCTGTGCCTCAGCTTTCTCATCTTTAAAATGGGGATACGAATAGTACTTACCTTAGAGGGATGTTGCAAGGATGGAATGAGATGATTCTGTAAGTGCTAGTACACAGTAAGTGCTCAATAAATGCTACATCTTATCAGCCAATTTCCATATATCGTAATTTAGATCAAATCCTTTAAAAATGTTGACTGCTACCACCAAATGTTTTACTATAAGCATTTTCCTGTATCATCAAAAACTCAAGAGCATCATTTTGTTTTTTACTGTTATCTTTATTGAAGCATAGCTGATTTACAATGTTAATTTCTGTTGTACAGCAAAATGACTCAGTTATACACACACACACACATATACATTTTTTTCCATGATGGTTTACCACAGGATATTGAATATAGTTCCCCGCGCTATACAATAGGACTTGGTTGTTTATCCATTCTATCTGTAATAGCTTACACCGGCTAATCCCCAACTCCCAATCCATCCCTTCTTCACTGCACCCCCCCACCCTCGGCAACCACAAATTTGTTTAGAGCATTATTTTAAATAGCTTTTTTGCACGCTATGGATTCATCTTAATTAGCAATTTTCTTGTTGCTAGACATGGATGCTGTTCTCAATTTTTGTTAATATAAATAATACTGCAATGAACATCTTTGTCAGGGGCTCCTTGAATTTGCTAACATTTCTTGTTTTGAAAGTACAATATACTTGGTATAGAAAATCATTGGAAAATACAAAAGAATATAAAAAAAGAAAATAAAAATTATCATTGAGAGAGAGAAATTGAGAGAAGAGAGTTTCTTACCAGGAAGAAGTTGTCCGGGCCACTCTGCAGTCTGTCCTAAGAGACTCCACCCAGCCCTGGCAGCATAAACACAGCCAGAGTTAAATAACAACCCAAGACAATATGTAGGACGTCATAGGGCTTTAAGTGATTAATTGCCAAGTCAGTTTCCTAACCAGCAGTGTTTGCTCCAAGTGACCAGCTGGGACAGGGAGAGCCTTTAAGGTTTTTAAAGAACGCTTTGTTCTGCTATGTGACAGGTTTCTCAGAGTCTTTACCAGCCAGGAAGCTTTCTTTCCTAAGGGCCTCTAGGACAAGTTCAGTTCAGTTCAGTTCAGTTGCTCAATCGTGTCGGACTCTTTGCAACCCTATGGACTGCAGCGGGGGGCTCTAAATCATCCTCCATAAAGCGGGCCCTCTCCCTCACCCCATCCTCTGGTCCTAGTCAATCTGGGGACTGCCCCAGAAGTGAGAGCCTGCTCTGACTTTGGCCATCTCCCCAGATCTCCTCTGAAAGCTCTCAATATTCTGCTGCTCACCCCGCTCTCCACCACCCACTGGAGGAGGTTCTAGGGCAGCTCTGTAAAGGATGTACTCAACCCAGAGTGGGTTCAGAGAGGGAGAGATGGCTTTGAAGAAAGAACCTGGGATCTGTCCGGAGCTTTGAAAGGGATATAGGGTATAGAGCCCCGAGGAGCTCCGATACAGGGGCTGTAATGGCAGACTCAACAAAATTGGCCACCACTGATTTCTCCCAGCCCTGTGAGTGCCCGCTGTTCCTCCCATCCAAAAGAAGAAACAGTGAGTCTGTTATCCCTTCCCCTTGAATCTGGGTTGGCCTTGTGACCTGCTTGGGCCAACAGAATTCAGCAGAAGCGTTGTTACATGGCTTCTGAGCTAGGGCCTTAAGAGGTCTGGTAGCATCTGTGTTGGTTCCCTCAAACAGAACCGCCAGGTTAAGAGCCAGGGCTATCCTGTTGGCAAGACAGGCAGAGTGGAGAACAGAGCCACCTCAGCCAACAGCTGGCACTGACTGTCAAAGACATGAATGAGGCCGTCTGGGATGTCCCAGACCCAGCCAAAGTCCTAGTTGAGTGTGGTCGCATGAGTGACTCCAGCCAATGTGGAACAGAAGAACCGCCCACTGAGCCAAACCAACCCATCAATTGTGAGAAAAAGTCAGTTGTTTTATGGCACTGAGTTTCAGGTGCTTCTCAGGCAGCAGTAGATAACTAAAATGCTGCTATTTCAAATACGGCTGACCCTCTGACAATAGCGGTTTGAACTGTGAACCTGTATCCACTTACATGCAGATGTTTTTCAGTAAACATGTACTACGGTACCACACAATCCATGGTTGATTCAATCTGCAGATGCAGAGCTGTGGAAATGGTGAGCTGATGGTAAAGGTACATGTGGATTTTTGACTGTGTGGGTCCAGCACTCCTAACCCCCATGTCATTCAGGGGTCAACTGTATTTGAAGGGCTGTTGGTGGCAGGGGAGTGAGATTGTCCCTTGCAGGCCCCCTGGGAGCAGAGCAAGGGAGCAGCCCCTTTTGGCCCAGTAGAGGTGGGGACTCTGAGGCACTGTGAGCCGTCTAATTAGACCACGTGAGACCTTGGCGCATTCCCTACAGGGCACAAGGGGAAAGCCCAGGCTTGCTTGTTGGCATCTGGAAGGGGACCCTGGGGACCAGACAACTGGCACACTGTTCTGCGAGAAGCTTCTTCAATTCCTTGCTCTCCTTTACATTCATTCCATCTGCTTCCCCCACAGGGAACTCTGCCACCCCATCACAAGTCCCTGTTGGAAGGCAGAGCCAGCCCTCCTCCCTATCCCATCTCCTGGGGCTTTTCTTCACCTAGGTATTTTTCAAGTTCAAATGTCACATCTTTCTGAAAGCTTTTCATGTGACGTTGGCTTCTTTGGAACCTATGACCTTTACCAACTACAGTACCTGGATGGTGAGTTCTCTTAAGAAAGGGATCCTGTTTCATTTATTTCTGCATCCACCCAGTGTCCAGCTCTTTGCGACCCCATGAACTGTAGCCCTCCAGACTCCTCTGTCCTAGCACAGGGCTGATGACTTGGGCTTGATCCAGGGGTTTGGAGTTAGCAAGCAGATCACACGCCTGGAGGCTGAATCTTCACTTCCTCACCACATTCGGGCAGGACCTGCAGCTCTGAGGGGACTGGCTTGGAACAAGGGGGCGAGGACAGGGCAACTCCAGGAGGTATCACCTGAATTCAGCAGCCAGTGGCTGGTTTGTCACATTTGTTCCCCACGTCTGTGGGCCCTGCGAGTGCTCAGGAGGGCCTCTGTCAAGTCGGCTGTAGAATCTGGAGAATCTTCCTCAGAGAAGCAGGATGTGCGTGCGTACACACACACACACACACACACACAGACTCAGCACTCAAGCACGAAGACTGCCTCAGGGGAGACAGTGTCTGCAGGAACCAGACTCCACAGCTTCCCCAGGGACTCGTCATCACGTCGCTCGTCAAAGTGTCACTTGTCAGGCGCGGTTCTAGCTCAGCGGAACTCACCCCCTCGCTCACACTGAAGGAAGGGCCTCGGAGGGGAGTGGGCTCCGCAGAGTTTGCCGGCAGACGCCGCCTGTCTTGTCCTTGGCAATTTCTTGGCCCGGCCCCAGAAAGCCTAATGAGCCGGCGGCATGAAGAACAGCCACTGTGGTGGTTATCAGAGGTGCCCACGCGGGGATTCGGGAACCAGCCCTGTCCTCTGCCGCGGGCAGGTGTCACTCCATCTAATTCCCAGCAATTCCTGGAGAGAAGCAGGTCTGAGCAGGACTTGTCCTCCCCTTTGTGCACAAAGAGAAGGAAGAAGAAAAGCAAAAGGGGTCTCGGGTCACTCAGGCAGCGGCACGGAGGGGATGGGAGTTGGGGGAGATGGTCTGAGGGCAAGTGAGTTGGACAGTGGCCTTTAGCTTCCAATGGCCTCAGGCCAGCTTGGAGCGGTCTCTCTGTAGACAAGAAGCCCTATTGCCAGTTTTGCTTTAGGAGCCACTCGTGGAGCTCAACTCGACCCTGGGCAATTCTCCTCCCTGCCCCGGGGGTCTAACCAGCAGCCCCCTTGCCGTGCCTCCCGATGGCCCAGAGTGGCCAAGCCTGTGCACAGCCTTCCCTGAGAAAGGCCTGGACCAAATCATGCAAACGCTCCTGAATTATACATGTAGTGAGTGCCCGGCTGTGTAAGACCTGAATTCTAGAAGGCAAACAGAGGAACGAATGCTGAGCCAGACCATCAATCTCCCCCATCAGACTGGGACTTTTTGTCCCCTTCTTCCCAAGGCATTTCTTCCACAAATATGTCCCGAGTCTCTGTTATGGGCTTGGTCCAGGCACAGGGGTGTGACGTTGAGTGAGGGAGCTTGGCCTCTACCCCCGTGGGCCAACCGGTCTGTAGGAAATATTATATGTGCAGTCCTGGGGAACTGGGAACCATGGCAGCACACGGCAGGGACCCCCAACCTATTCGGGGATGGGGGTGTCAGGGAAGGTTTCCTGGAAGAAAGCCTTTTCTTTCATCCAGACTTTTCAGTGGGGACTTCAAAGAGAATCAGCATTCTCAGAGTTGACAGTGTGTACAGACCTGGGGCATGGAGGGGTGCTGGAGTGGGTGCTGGGTGGCCATGGCCTGAGATGTGAGTTGGAGAAGAGCACATGTTAATTGCCGGTGGGGAAGGTTAGGCTGGGGATTAATCTCTAGAGTTGCACTGTACAATATAGTAGCTACTAGCCACGCTCAATTATCTCAATTAATTAAAATAAAACTATCTAGTTCTTTGGTCACACTAGCCACATTTTAAGTGCTGAAGAGCCATATGTGGCTAGTGGCTAGGAAAGCATAGCACAATTCCATCATTGTGAAAAAGATCTACCATAGATCTCTGCCCTAGAGTTGGAGCCTCTGGGACTCAAGAGTTCAGGAACGGGATTGGCCATGAGATGAGCGAGAGGATGCTCCTCCCTTGGCACTGGAACGCAGATGGACAGGGTGGTATAGACAGACATATAGTGGTGAGATGCTGGGGTGGGGGCTGGGCTCTTATTTATGACTCCCGAGGTCTCCGTGAAGTTGGAGCTGAGTGGAAAGAGGGGTAGGTGTGTGTAGAGGGTAAGAGAGAGAGCTGGTTAGGAAGATGCTACAGGATTAGCACGTGTGGTGGTGCAGACCAGCAAAGCAGTGCGATTTTTTTCCCATTGAGCTGGGCCATATCTTGGGAGTTGGCCCAGAGAATGGCCAGCTTGGACTCATAGTTGGCTGATGTGTATCGAAGCAGCTGTGGCAATGGGCTATGTGAACTGAGGACCCTCAAAAATAGTGGTGGGCTGAGCAGATAGAGCCCCGAGGGGGTGATTCTGTGTACTGTAGCAAGCAGCTCCATGGTGTGCCTAGGAGATAGGGGGCTGAAGAGAAGTCACTTGAGTGCTCCCAGTATCTATTATCTATAGTTCCAGCTATCTATTTACTACTCCTGGGTAGCAAACTCTCCCCAAACTTAGTGACTTACAACATCAACATTTAGTTTGCTCATGAATCTACTACTTAGGCAGTGCTTGGCAGGGACAGCTTGTCTGCTCCACTCAGTGTCAGCTGGGTAGCTTAAAGGGTCATGCCACTTGGCATTGACTAGGGTGGATCAAAGGAATCATTTGAAGGCTCACTCTTTCATGTAACTGGTGGCTGGTGCTGGCTGTCAGCTGGGACATTAGCTGGAACATCAGACTGTTGGCTGGAACACTACTTTGGCCTCTTCATGTGGCCTGGGCTTCCTTACAACATGGTGGCTGGATTCCAAGGATGACCATCCCAGGAGAGAAACAGAGTCCGATGGATGCCATATCACCTTCTATGACCTAGACTAGGAAGTCTGCAGTATCACTTGGGCCACATTCTATTCATGGAGGTGTAGTCACAAAGGCCAGACCTGGTTCAAGTGGAGTAAGACTCCTATCCTTAAAGGGAGCTAGTGGTAAGGTTCTAGAGCGGCATGTGTGACCAGAAATATTGCTGTTGCCATATTTTGGAAAATACGATATGGCACAGAACCCAAGGGATGAGAAGCCACTGCTTCCGAGAGAGATGAAGAAGTTGGATCGAGTTCAAATTCCTTCAATTCATTCATACAACTAATATTTATTGAGCATCTCCTTCCTTCCAGGCTCAGTTTCAGGTGCTGGGGATACAAGATGGACAAAAATCCCAGTCCTTATGGAGATTACATGGTAGTGGGGAAGACTGATAATAAACAAACAGGAGCTTAGTATATCAGGCAATGCTAAGCATGAATGATGGTCAGCAATGGAAAATGCAGAATGGAAGGAGGGTAGAGGTTGGAGCAGCCAGGGCCTCCCAGGAGGGTGGAGGGTCTGCAGACTATAGGGAGGAGCAATAGTTTCCAGCCATTCCTTTGAATGCTGTATCCCAGTCTGGCTTCCCAGGTGGCTAGTGGTAAAGAATCCACCTGGCGGTGCTGGAGACAGGAGAGACACAGGTTGGATCCTGGGTGGGGAAGAGCCCCAGGAGGAGGGCATGGCAACGCACTCGGGTATTCTTGCCTGGAGAATCCCATGGACAGAGAAATCTGGCGGGGGCAGTCCATGGGGTCGCAGAGTGGGATACGACCGAGCACACACACATTCCAGTCCCCCAGCTGGCCGGCCCGGATAAACTTCAGCAGGGTGTAGCAAAAGGGGCCCCCAGACGTTGAGTCTTCGCCCAAGGTCATCAGCTAGTTAGAAACAGTGCAGGAACCAGGCGGGCAAAACTGGGGGCGCGTTTGACCCCGCACACCCCAGGGAACTCGTCGCCCTGTCCAGACCCGGGGCTTCTTGGAGAACGGAACCCCGGGGTGTGTGTAGCCGCCATGGTTCTTTTAGTATAAGAAGCTGAAAGGGCCGAGGAGGTGCGGGTTTGAGCTGGGAAGGGCTCACGGAGAAAAGAAAGCGGGTTTAATTTGACTCAGCGAACCCTTTCCCGACCAGCGGGTGCAAACTCTCAGAGGTGGCTGCCCGTGCCTAGCTCTCCCCCGGGCCTGGGGAGCTCGGCGGAAGCATGGTCTCGGAGGAAGGGTGGAGGGGGCAATCCAGAGTCTGTCCTTCCCCTACATCTTTGCGCCTGCTCGACAACCTGCCCTGGCTAGAAAGCCACGGGGACTAGGCTGCGGGTGATGTGAGGCTAGGAGGGGACGGAGAATCTGGGAGGGGCTGAAGGGTGTCGGGGGAGGTGGGGGCCGCCCCGGGCGGGGCAGAGGCTTCGTGGGGGGCGCGGCGACGGGGGGAGATTGGGGGCCCCCGCGGCATCTCGGACCACAAAGGGCGGGGGAGCTCGGCCAGGCGGTCGCAGCGAGCAGTATTGATCGAGGGGCGGGTGCAGCGAGCGCGCCGAGAGCGGCTCCATCCATTAGGGCCGCTGTTCGCCTCCAATTAGAAAAAAAATCATTACTCAGCAGCCAGCAGCGGCCTGCGCGCCGCCCGGGACCGCCTGCGAGCGAGCGAGCGAGGGAACGGCGGGCCTCC
Source organism: Cervus canadensis (assembly GCF_019320065.1). Classification (NCBI taxonomy): domain Eukaryota; kingdom Metazoa; phylum Chordata; class Mammalia; order Artiodactyla; family Cervidae; genus Cervus; species Cervus canadensis. The sequence goes on from NC_057419.1 coordinate 46,889,433, forward strand.
CCCCACCCCCGAGCTCCCCACCCCCAGCCCCCGGCGCCCCGCCTCCCCCGGCCCTAATGACAACTATTAGAACTGCCTCCCCGCACCCACCGCCCGGCGAGCACAAAAGCGCGAGATTCATTTGGTAATCGGGGTAATTACAGCGGGGCGCGGGGGCGCACGCTGCGATGGCGGGCGCGCCGGCGGAATGCTAAGGGGCTGGGCGCGCCGCCCGTTCCCACCCCGTCGCCCTCCCCGCCCGGCCCCTCGCCCGATCGGCGCCCGGGGCCACGTCTCCTCCGCCCCCGCCCTTCCCCCCACCTTCAGCCGCGGGGAGGGGGCTCCCCGGGGGCTCTTGGGCGCAGAACCAAAAGCCTCCCCCCGCACCCCGCTCCCCCTGCCATCCCCCGGGCCCCGACCGGCCAGCCATCGCCCTCGGCCACGCGGGCTGCGGCGCTCAGGACAAGATTTGCCACGTCCGGGAGCCAGAGAACCCCTCCGAGGTCCGGACGCATAATAAATACCGTGTGTAATGTATTTACTCTGCTGCCCCCAGTTAATTTACACACCCGAGCCGCGCCGTGGGCTCCCCCCGCCCCCCGCCCGCGCCCCGGCCTGTCGTTCCTACTTACAGGCGCGAGGCGCTGTCCCCCGAGAGGGCCTTTTTTTTTTTTTTTTTGAGAGCTTTAGGATGGATGCAACGTGTCATTAAACCTGAAAGGGGCTGTTACTTATCTGTAATGGTGTTTTCCACAGGCCTTTCTCCTTACCTGCGCAGGGCCCAGGTACCACCTGGGTGGTGGATGGGGGGTAGGATTGCTCCAAGGCTCGGGTGGGACGGTTAAGCCGTCTGTGAGCCCAGCAGGAGGTGGCTGAGGCGTCGCTGGAACCCACCCAGCCCCCAAATTGCGGGCACACAGATGCCGAGGCCCCACTGTCCACAACCTGGGGGCAGCCCCGCTTTGGCTCTGTACTGTGCTGGACCCCGGGGAGGGTTCCTCCTCTAGAGCAGCCTAGACCGGCATTGTGTTAGTGAGCCCCCTAGAAGCGCTCAGATGGTGAGGGCCTCAGGAGCCTGGCCGCCGCAGCCCACGAGGTCGCAAGGAGTCGGACACACTTGGCGACTGAACAACAACAGAAACTCTTCCCCCTCCTTAGCCTACAAGAACTGCAGCCTCGGGGTTGGCCGCTCTTGCAGCAGTAAGGCCCCGTGTGACTGGCACTGGACGGCCCTTATCTGGGGCGAGTTCCCATCTGGCTCTCTGGGAAGCAGGCTGGTCTTCTGCACAGGACTTATCTTGTTGGGAAGCAGAGCTGTGCGCTGGAGGCAGGCCCAGGGAATGGAATGCTCACTCGGCCTTGTGTGTTCTTAATGACCCAGAACAGAGTCCTCCGAGGTGAAAAACAAAACCCTTCCCCCCTCCTCCCCCCTTTAACCCTTCCCTGCCCGTCTCGGCTGGGAGATTCTCGTATCCTGCTGTAATGGCACGGAGATTCCTCGCCCATCCAGGGGCTGCCTGGTGGACCTCAGCTCCAGCCGGGCAAAACTTTAGCCTGGCCTCCTACCACTAGGGGTGGGTGGGGTGTTCACCCCCCATTTTGGAGGGTTTGGAGGAGGGAATTGTAATGCCCTGAAAGCCTGTGTGAAATTTTGAGAAGAGGGTTCTTAAAGGGAGCTGAGATTGCCCCAAAGGTTAAGAACCACCTACTGAGCCATTTCACCTTGCTCAGATCTTATCTCTGAGCCCAACTTCATTATCAGGAAGAATGAGGCTGCTCCACAGTGGTTGTTGTGATTAAAACAATGAGATAATGCTTTAATATTTGTAAACTGTACAGGGTTCTACAAAGATAAATTATTCATGATGCCAAAGATGGCTCTGTGTGTGTGTGTTTTGTGCGTGTGTGTGTGCGCGCATGTATTTGTGAATCGGCAGTGCAGGGGGAGTGTGTGTGTGTGGAGGGTCGTTTGGATTACACTCTCTATTTTAGGGAGCTTCTGAACCCCTCATCTCGGTACCTCGGTGGTAGGGGGTTGGGTGGCTAGATCTTCCTGCTGCAGCCTCACTGGTCCTCAGGAGACTCGCAGCCTCTCTTGGGCACATAGTCCTTACTTGCTCAGAGCAGGTACTTAGTACACCTTTGAGGAATAATCAAATCAATGGGTAGCTGAGTGGTCTCAGCCCACACCACCTCCCTTCTGGACTTGCAAATACGACTGGGACCTTTTCCAACTTGAATGTATTTATCTCTGGGGGTAGAGGCCCCTCAGTCCCTGAGTCCTTTCTGACTTCATATCTACCTTCGAGGAGCTCAAAGGTGAAAGCAATCAGAATCCAAGGGTGTTCAGACTTGAGACAGGACAGATGAGGTGACGGCTGATTCTCTTCGTCCACACACTGAGACGAAAAGGGGGGAAAGTTTGTCTGTGGTCAGGAGACCAGGCTTAAAGCCAGGGCTGTAACCCTGTACCATCCCTGATATATCCTCTTGCCTTGGCACAGAAGCACTGTGGCAGCCGTGGGAGGGTACTACCCAGGCTTCCCTTCAGTGGAGAAGGTTCTGGAAGGGGTGCTCTTAGCTGACAGCCCCCAACTGCTGCACCTTCAGCATTCACAGCAGCTGAGGGGGCCACAGACCCTACCCAGGGACAGCAGAGAGGGCCATCAGAGCTGGGCCATCGAGCCAGACGTGGGCTGTTTCTGATGGGCAGTCTTTGCTCCAGGGCTCCCTCCCCATTAGCCTGATGGAGATTTTCTCAGAGTTGTGCTGTGTCTGAGGTTCTTCTCATCGTGTCTTCCTTCCTTTCCCCTCATTTCTCAGGGATCAGACCTGCGTCTTGGCCTGAAGTCTCTCCCACCTACTGCTCCCTCCTTCTGACCCTTCTGGCACATTACTCCCAATACACATCCCGAACTGGATTCCATCTTGGTATCTGCTACCTGGAGGACCCTAACTGCCACAGGGATGAGCACTCAGACTCCTGTGCCCTCCAGCATTTCAGATAGAACCCTTGTGTGCAGAGGGTCACAGAGAGTCAAGGGTGGAGCTCAGAGGTCTCAGTCACTCCTTTGCCTCTGTTGCAGACTGTTGTAGGCATCAGACGCTCTCCCACGCATCTCTAAGGCCAGGTGGCACGCTGCCACACTTGGGCGATCATGTTGCTTGTGACTTGTATTTATTCTTCCCGGGTTCCTGGGTATCGTCGGACTCATCTCTGCCCGGGGCCCCTACTGCCAAAAAGGCTGGCTCTACCCATCACCTTGCAGCTCTTGGAAAGTCAGTCCTCAGGCCAGACTGAACTCTGAGTGAGGCCCAGGACTCTTTTTGAATGGCCACTTTGAGCGTGAATCCGACAGTAGAATGCAAACCCTACAAATTTGTACATCAAATCAGAGGCTCCCCTGATTGGCTTTCGCCTGATGTTAGGGTGGGCAGGAGTCTGGGTAGCCCTGCTCTTTATAGAGACAAGGAGCAAAATCAGATTGAAAGGAAGGGAATCAGGAGAAAAAGTATCATTGGAAAACAAAAGAACTGCTAGACTCTCCGCCTGCTCCAGGAATGGCAGTCAGCAGCCCAAAGACAGATGAAGTGGAGGGCTGTTTTTTTTTTTTTTTTTAAGGCGGGGTCAGAGGTCATTAGCTCGGACAATGTGTTATATTTGACATAAGGAGGGTGGTAAATTTGAGGCCGGGAAGCACTCTTTGGTCTGGGTGAGGCAGTCCACAGATGCTATTCGCCAAGGAGAAAAGACAGTCTCCTGTCCTGCCGGCTTTCCCCAGGACCTCTGTCTATCCGTCCACCTTTCTAAAGAGGATACACCCGTGAACTCTCACTTCTGCCATCACTGGCAGCTCTGAAGTCTTGCGGGACCAAGGCCAGCACCCAGTAACCTGGGTTGTAAAACTTCGGAGACAGATAGTGCCACCCCCCCCCGCCCCAGACAGGCTATTTGTTTTGTTTTCAGACTGTACTTGGTGGAGCCTGGCTGCAGCCGCATGGCCAAAGGCTTGGGGACAGTACCTTTGGTCATAGAGGGGCGGTGGTGTTTGGGTGTCAAGGGATATCTCCAAACCCTGTCAGGGGAGCCCCGGGCACTGTGGCTCTCCCCAGTTGTGGGGTGAAGAGACCCAGAGGCCATGGGGGAGAAACTCCAAGAGGATGTGCTAATCCTGTGGTCCGCATCCACTCCTGCGGGTCCCCCAGACGTCGGTTACAGATGGAAGGATGCAAGGGGGCAGCCAGCCAAACATGCGGAGAGCTGGGCAAGCTGCCTCGGATTGCGGCGCGTTAGCTCTGAGCGCATCGTCGCCCCGGGCCCTCTGGATCAAAGGCCCGCTCCTCTAGCCGCACTCAACTTCATCCACTTCTCCAGACTTGTCCGGGGCCTTCACTTGGGCTGTGCCCTCAGCCTCAAACACTCTTATCTAACTCCTACCCTTCCTTTCGCTTTCAGCTTAAGCTCCAGAAGTACCAGCAACCCCCACGGTAAACAAAGCCAAACGTTGTCTTTATCTGGCGCCTTTACTATGCTAATGTACATTGTGAATCTTCGGGGCGGGGTAAACTGCCAATCTTTTCCAGAGTGTTTGGCCACAAAAGGCCTCCGCCTAACCCCTTGTATCTATTAACCCTCTCCCTGAACCGGGTGAGAAGGGAGAGTTTGGGAAATGCTCCTCTGATAGCAGCTGCGGCTTCAGAGGGCTGTGGGCTTCTCTCCTAGACCCCACTTCTTAGGAGAACAACTTGTTGTTGTTCAGTCGCTCAGTCATGTCTGACACTTTAGCGACCCCATGGACTGCAGCAGGCCAGGCTTCTCTGTCCTTCACAATCTCCCGGAGTCTGCCCAAACTCATGTCCATTGAGTCGGTGATGCCATCCAACCATCTCATCCTCTACTGTCCCTTTCTCCCTCTGCCTTCAATCATTCCCAGCATCAGGGTCTTTTCTAATGAGTCGGCTCTTCGCATCAGGTGGCCACAGTATTGGAGCTTCAGTTTCAGCATCAGTCCTTCCAATGAGTATTCATGGTTGACTTCCTTCAGGTTGGACTAGTTTGATTTCCTTGCAGTCCAAGGGACTCTCAAGAGCCTCCTCCAGCACCACAGTTCGAGAACATCAATTCTTGGGTGCTCAGCCTTCTTTATGGTCCAGCTCTCTTTCTCTTCCAGATGGGGGTGGCAGGAATAGAATCCCCGTCTTGTGGCCTGAAGATTGTTTTATTAGCATCAAGGTAAAGTACACACCCGTGCAGAGGCTTAATTATAGGCATACTTGTAGCTGAGACACGTTCATTCGTTACGTGTAGTCCAGGTGCATGTTCTTGGACAGAGCTTCTTTGGCTCTTTGGTATAGATCTGCCTGGCCATGGCCAGCCTGCTGTTTGTTCTGCTGGGCCAGGCCTCATGCAGGTGACTGGTCTCTGGTACATCTTTTGGGGGACTGCATCCTGGTGAGGGCAGTGCCATATTGTTGGGTGGATCCGTTTCTTCCTTCCAGATCTGCTGTCCATGGACCGCAGGAGGCTGCTCCCCATGGACCAGATCAGTTGGGTGGCCTTGGCCACTGACGCCCAGTTGGGTTAAGGTTTGGCAGATGAGATGCATCTTCCTGACTGGCAGGAAGACTCAAGAGGTGGGAGTATTTATTTCTGTGGCTGGGCTACAGTTTGGTGTGTGCTGCCCACAGCACCCTTCACCCATTGCTCTCTGCTGTTAACAGCCCACACCTCACCCCTTAGCCCAGGGCCTGGTAGCAGCTTCCCACTGTTGCTAGTCCCAGGGCACTTTCCTATCCCTTGTGGTTTCTGTAATCTGCCCACACCTCTGTAAATAGCCCCATTCGATGATAAACACTTTCCAATTAACGGTCTGGTAGAGTGTGCCATGGGGTCCTGCTGGGGCCCTGACTGAGGTGTGCTGTGGGCGGTCTCAAAGTCATCTCACCAATCACAGACAAGATAGCTTGAGTACCTTTGGTCAGTTTGAATATGCAAATACTTGGTGTCAATTACTTGGGGGCAAACTTTTCACAGCAGTCTAGAGCCTGATTTTGGGCCACCTGAAATGGCAACCCACTCCAGTATCCTTGCCTGGAGAATCCCATGGACAGAGGAGCCTGGTGGGCTACAGTTCAGGGGGGCGCAAAGAGTCAGACACGACCGAGCGACTGTCACTCACTCACTGACTCACCCCTGTTGTGGCATTTAGCACTGAACTGGCTTATCTGTGCCGGGTCTCCATTCCTGTATGTCTAGATGAGGTTACGGGAGGAACATGAGCCCTTCCTCTTCCAACACTCTGTTTGTTTTTTCGAGGGAGGGGGACGCCATCATCATTTTGGGGGAATGTGATAAAACTGTCCAAAGTACATGAAAATTGGCCACATAAATTATGAACTTCAATGCTAGTTCCAGCAGTGTGTTGGTAAATGCTTAACAACTGTCTGCCCTACCCACCTCCCTTCCTGATCTGTAGCATCTGTTGATTTCCATGATGTAAATACTCCAACTCCAGCGGGTCTCAAGCTACTCAGGCGCTGACTCTTGACTGTGGAGTTGGGGAGCTATGTGCAATAGCACACCATTAAGTAGCATTTCCCCCACACAGATACGACAGATTAGCTAATCTCTGAAACACATAATAGAAACGGCAGCAAAGTCATCAGGAAGGCGTGAGTGTTGAGTGTTTATCACCTTTGTGTTTAATATGGTTTATTCGATGTTCAGTTTTTAATTATTTTAATTGTAATTTAATTTTAGTGATTTTAATTTCATTTGTATTGGGGGTTGTGTTTAACGATTGGCTTACAAAACTCCTGAAAATTTAATGATCAGCTCTCGCAAACCGGTACTATCCAGCTCCAGCACGCCATGGAAGGCTTCTATTTGCTCCGTGGCAATGGAAGAAAAATTAATTTTCATCGATAGAAAACAAAAACAAAGAAAAGCTACCTACGAGTACTTCAATTGCGCCACCTTGTGGCACAACCTAACACTACCACACCCCCACTGTCGGAACTCCCCCACTTTGGTCATGTTGGATCTCTATCTGGGGCGACCTGGTTTGCCTGGCTCAAGTCCTGCCTTAAGCCTCCAACCTTTGTTTAATGACCAATCACACACTGTTTATAGTCTCCAAAGTGTCCTGGCTTGAACAGTAAATGGTGTAGTCTCCCTCCCCATATGCTGCTGGACTGTAACTTCCTTGAGGGTAGGAGCTGTCTTGTTGGTCCCTGCATCCCTCTTGCCGAGTAAGCCTTTGACTGGGATCTGTTGAATGAGCCGTGAAAGTCAGGGCTACAGAAAAAGTTGGTTCATTGATTCCATTGATAGCGGCTGGGATTTGGAAATCTTTTCGTTTTGCAGAGATTTTTTTCTTGTAATGTGGTTGGCCCTGTCATCTCTGACCCTGCCGCCCTCTGCGCATGAAAAGCCAGGCGGATAGACGTCAGAGCCTCGTCTCCCGGGGGCGTGCGGCAGCCAGAGGGTGTTGGTCTGGCCATCTGGTGCAGAAACAGTGGAACCGTGTGGGAGCCCAGCTGGCACAGGGATCCTTGGCTGTCCCCGGCAAACAGCATGGGGAGGAGAGCTGTGGGATCAATAGTAATTTCCTTCAGAAGAACGGCGATGTAGCGCAGTTGGCAATGGTACTGGGCTTTCCCTGGCACGGAGGTCTCTAAATGCGCCGGGTCCTCTTAGCTAGGAGGTGGACCCACAGCAGACATGCGGACAGGGAAGGAAACAAGGACAGGACTCTCTTGGCCTGAGCCCAAGAAAGGTTGCCAGGTTGGCTGTGGGAGCAAGTTTTCTCTGTGCCTGCCTGTCATGGGCAGAAACCACATCGATACTTTGAGGCAGTGACAGAGTGGAAATCATGGAAGCTGGAACATTCCCATGGACCTGCCGGCATCTCCCATGCCATAACCATCTACTCAGCACTTAGAGAGGGACATCTGTGTGCCAAGAACCATACTCTGGGCTCAGGGGGCTCCCTAGGAAGTGAAGGTGATCCCTGCCTTTCACTCTGTAGACACAGAGAACAAGGCGTGAGCTGACTTTTTGAAGCAGGGCAATATGTACTGAACCCAGGGAGTAGCCCATGTCTGGCAAGAATGGGGCAGGCTGGAACGGCTAATGGAAGGATGAGCGGCATTTGGTGAAGATGGGGTAGTGGATGCGGTGGTGTACTCCTCAGATCCCCTCTTTGGGGGTTTCGAGGGCACTGCTGCCCACTCCAAATTGCCTTTAGCTGATGGGTGCTGAGTTGCCTTACCCAATGTAAGGCTCCCCTCCCCTGGGGGCCAACTTGTATTCAACTTGTATTCAGGGAGTGGGGTACAAGGGCTCACCCCCTTGCCACAATTCGAGACATCTCTGAAGGGCCATCCCAGCACCAGAACTTTCCATGAGGTCGGCTGAGGCCTTTGTTGCCGTTGCACAGTAGGTCAAGTTCTCTGCTCTTCAACGCCTTACCCTGATTTTCTCCTGTGCATGGGGACGGGGTCTGTGATGGGCTGGTGACAGAGATTGACAGTAGGTCCCAGGAAGCTCAGAGGAGGGAGGGAGTGTTCGGATGGGCATAAGGAAGACTGGGAAGGGCCTGTGGGCACAGAAGTTAGCAGGAAAGTCTGCAGTGCAGTTGGAGGGGAAAAAAAAGACAATCCTGGGAAGCAGATTCTTGATCCCTAATTTTTGGTGGTCATCGAGGATTCATGGAATAAAGATCTTGCATTTCTGTACTTCTGACAGAGGTGTGGCCCATAAGTGTTACTTTTAGGTGCCTAGTTAGACTCTGGGCTCTTCTTGATATAGTTTATATGTTCCTACAATGAGCCCCATGTCCCTTGGCCTCTGTCTTGGGTGGCTTCTGTGCCCGGTGTGAGCTGAGAAAGGGAGACTTAGATAAAGTAGGTAGGCATGGCAGATATTGTGGAACTAGGGGCAAACGTCTTTAACCCTGCAGAATCTGTTTCCTGCAAAATGGAGATGTCTTGTAAACGCTTAGTGCGAGGCCTGCCATCTGGTAAACACTCCATAGTTACCTTGTTTTTCAGCCCTGCCATTTTGGATTCATTTGCTTTACTTTGTACCCCTTTATCAGAAATGTTTGGTGTGTGGATCGGTGTGTGTCTGGAGGTATTAGTAGGAGGGGGAGGGGCAGAAATCATAGACCCCTAAATAAGTCCTTTAGAGATCCAGCCATTTTCCAAAGCCATCCTGACAGCGGCGGGGCAACCTAATAGCGGAAGCCGGCTTGTCTTTATCGCCTGCATTTTCCAGAGGGGAAGACTGAGGTCTGGAGGGAAACTGACTTGGGCACGTTACAAAGGACAGCTGGAGGTGCTGAGCCTGGGCCTTCCAGGGCCCCGGCCTTTTGCCCATCAGGTCTTGTGACACTGTGTACAGGTCTCTGTAATTCCTGGAGGCTTACCCTTGCTGTTACCCTTCCCAAAGCTGGTTCTCCCAGTCTCCCCAAAAGCTGTGAAAGAAGCTGCAGCTTTGGGGCGTGGGCCGGGCTCCCCTTGGAGCCAGGCCCTGGGCCAGGATCTGCTCCTGTTTGTTCCCGAGCTCGCCAGAAGGACACCTCCCTCCTCCTCACTGATGTCAGCCGATGACGTCTGGGCTGCATTCAGGCCATGCTGTCGTTTGTCCCATGCTCATTCAGCTGATTAAAAGTCATCAATTGTTTTTTAAGCCAGCAGCAGGCGAGCCACCAGGCGCCATTTGTTATTGCTCGGCCATGCTGTGCGATGCTGTTTAAACTCACGGAGCAAAGCTTTCGCCAACCAGAGGCCAAAAGCATTTTGGGGAGGGAAGAAAATAGGAGAGGAATGAGTGGGCCCACATCTCTGCCAGAAGGAACAATCAGGCTGGGCAGCTGAGGGGCTGGTCTCCCTTTTAGCGACTCCCACACGGTTCTTTACAGGGCCTTTCTTTTGGGGCTAGAGCCCCAGGGAGCCCCCTTCATCTCTCTCCCCGGCAACATAATTGCCGCTGTGGCTAACAAATGGTTCATTTGGGGACTTTTTACCTTGTTGTCCCACCTCCGAGTTATCCCCATGCTTTTTGGCCAGGTTGATGTTCCCCAAACACAGCTCAATGCCACCCCTGCTCCAACACCTTCGGTGACTCCCCATTGCTTATGAATGAGGAAGAAAGGGGTTGCCTGGCACAAAGGCCTCGCCTTCTCCATGGAGTGACCCAGCTCTCCCCTCCGACCTTCCCAGCCTCTGGGCTTCAGCCAAGTTGCCCCTTTCTGTCTCCCCTAGACATGAGCCTTGCTTGCCTATCATTGTTCATGCTGATCCATCTATGTGAAATGATACACCTTTTCCCCACTCACCTCAATCCAAACATTGGACATTGGACGGTCTTTTCGAGGACTGTTTTGGGACAGAACTAGGCACTTCTGTCCTGGTGTCTTTATTGAGGTTACAAGTCTGGGGCATTTTCCCCCCATTTCAACCACATGTGCAGCAGACATTTTGCTTACCTCAGCACCATCCCCTTGTGCTCACCATTTCTTTTATTTTTTTTGGCCGCAGCATGCTGTATGTGGGATGTGGGATCTTAGTTCCCCAATCAGGGATCAAACCCATGCCCCCTGCCTTGGAAGCCTGGAGCCTTACCACTGGACCACTAGGCAATACTGGAGTGGGTTGCCATGCCCTCCTCCAGGGAGGATCTTCCCAACCCAGGGATCAAACCCAGGTCCCTCGCATCGCCGGCGGATTCTTTCCCAGCTGAGCCACCAGGGAAGTCCCCGTGTTCACCATTTCTGTTCTCAGCTGCCAGCACTTGTGTCCCCACACCTGGGGGCTGTCTCTAGACAGGAAGTGCCAGGGGATCAATGCTCCCTGGGAGCAGCCCTCAACCAATGATGTCTGGGCTAAACCCTCCAGCTCCCTCACCCCGTGGTGGAACATTCTGGAGTGACTGTCCTGTGCTTCCCCACTGGGGCTGAGCAGGGTAACCTGCTCTCCAGCTGCCTTCATTTCCTTGCCTCCTACCAGATAAACCACTCGTCTTTGTTTCAGTGGCAGCTACCAGGGGACCCAAACTCAGATGACATGTCATTTTGTTTTGGTCCTTGGTCCTCGTTTGCCCTGTCCTGATCTTGCTGAACCAGCCTCAGATCCCCTGAAGGTCCCAACATGATGCCTGGCAGTCATATTGTAGTTGTCGTTCAGTTGCTCAGTCGCGTTCAACTCTTTGTGACCCCGTGGACTGCAGCACGCCAGGCCACTCTGTCCATCATCAACTCCCAGAGCGTTCTCCAAGTCTTCAGATACCTAGTAAACGTTGAGTGTCTCCAGTTTGTATCAGAAAATCCTCTAAATGGAGTAAGCAAATCTCGTTTTTCTGTGGGTTGTTCTCTCTGCTCACACAGGCCAAGGGCACTCCCACCTCTGCCTGGGGCTCCCCCTCAAGCAGGCCTACCCTTAAAGCTCTGGAATCGCTATTGAATTTAAATGGAGCCATTCAGCTTTGCCCTTGCACCTTATTTGTCACCCGTGTTAATTCTCTCTCTCACTCTGGGCTCTCGCATTCCCAGGGGTGAAGGCCCACAATCCAATCCCAAGGGTTTCCTGTTAGTCACCTCTTCTACACCTGAGAGGAACCAGAAGGTCTGACTCCCTATGAATCAGGGAAGTTCGGTGTCATCGGCAGAAACATCTGTTTTTCCAGCCATAGCTCAGACTTCTCCTGAGTAAGAAACTTAAAAGCCAAGGCAAGGCCAAAGCCAAGTTTGGCCAAAGTCCACGGGGGCAGGGAAGGTAGGATGCAGTGAGATGGGAAGGGGGAAAGGGTAGAACAGCCAGTGACCATGACCTGCCTTGGCTCCTTGAGCTTTATCGCCCTGTTCTTGGACTTAAGCGAGAAGTCATGAGTCGCACGGGGGTGGGGGGAGTGTTGGGGGAGTGATGGGGGTGGGGGAGTGTCTATCACCCTGTTGAATGCACCCCCTTTCAGCTGTCCGGCCAGAGCTGGGCTGGATTAGGCAGCACAGAAAGCCGATATCCATAGGGGAAAAAACCTTACATGGACAGTGATTCCCAGTGCTTGCCGGTGGGCCTCCTTCTTCATTTCCAAGTTTCCTTATCAGATGGGGGAAAATGTGTCTTGTTCAGGCAAGAAGGACACTGATGTTTTATCTTCACTCCAAGGTCAAAGGGGTGCAGTCAAACTCTCTGGGCCTGGAGTCGCTCAAGCACCTGGAAAGAGCATTCTTTCCCCTTGGAGACATGGTTTTCATTTCCACCTTGCTCCAAACAAAAGCCAGGCGGCTGGCCTCGAGCACCACGGTGGAAAAACAAACTCTGAACCGGAGTCCCTCTCACATCTCGGCCGACTTTTCCAGACCACAAATGGGGACGTGCTGACGGACAAGAATGGGTGGATTTATGGCAAGACAACAGGAAGAGGCATGGGAAGCAGGAGGTGTGGCTTCTAGCACACCCGGACCAGTGATGTGTCCTCATCGTGGGGCAAGGGCCGGGGAAAGTGTCGCTTGGGCTCCAGGTCTGTGTTTCTCCAGTGGCCTGGACTCCGAGAGGCGAACAGGACAGGAAAGGCCTCGCTTCCTTAGTGTGGAGCTGCTGTTACCCTGGAAACGGCCCTTCTGGCCTACGGGGCCTAATAACATTCCTCAAAGTTTTTAGGAGTTGTGAGTTTTGGAATGATTACATAAACGTGGCTTTGTGGGCGCTGAGCGCTGCAAGGGTAATACCCTGCCTCTTGAGTTGCGAAGAAAAACACAGCAAAACAAAGGAGAAAATGCAGCCTTGTGGTTTCAAAAGACTCTGGGGTTGCAAACTCCGTAGCTGCCGGATGGGAAACTTCCGTGCGTTTTTCTGCGTCTGAAATGGTAACTGTTGGAGGTGCCTTAGTGCAGTTGGAATGGGGGTACAAATGCTGGTCTATTAATTTTTTTTTTCTTCTTGGCCATGCCACGCAGCAGTTGGGATCTTAGTTTCACCCATGCCCCCTGCAGTGGAAGCGGGGAGTCCTAACCACTGGACCCCAGGGGAAGTCCCCACATGCAGGTACAGTATTTAGAATGGCCTTGGCCACGTGCGGGGGCTCCTCATTCTCCAAGCATTTGCTTTCTGGAGCACTGCAGCTGTGTGATTGGGCAGGAAAGCACAAGCTGTCATATTAGAGAAATAGTCGGTAATGAACTGTCTATGTGAAATCAGTTTGTACTCAAGCTTAACCAGTCGAGTCCCTCCCAAGTCCCTGAATCCCCAGGACGTGGGCTCAGCCCCATACAGGGCACTGAATAGTAAAGCGAAGTCAATATAGCTGCTGGATTTCCTGAAGTCAACGGAAACCATGCTAGAGAATTGCTCTCATCACACAAGAAGCCACTAATTGGGGTCTGGTCGAGTTGGCTGGATTCTCAACTGGAGAGACTATTCACAAACAGAGAGCATGATGGGAATTTCCGAAAGAGGACCCTTTGAAGAAAGGACTCAAGAGAGACTTGGACTAACTAATGGAGGCCTTGAACCTTTTTGCCAAACAGCCCTCTTTATGATGGCGTGTGAAATTCAAGGGTGAATTGGAGGCCATTGTGCCACCAGATGTTTTGGTAGGAGTCAGGGTTGGGGATGGTAGGGGTGGGGGCGGGGAGGAAGAGAAAAGCTTTGAACTCCCAACTAAACTTGTTAGCACTTTGCTACTGCTAAGAAATAGTACACAGTTGCACTTAGAAGCTCCATTTTATTAAATCAAACATAAAATAACTTATTTTTACGACTCAAGTGTCATTTTCCAGATCAAGTCCCAGTTGAAACATTTTCCCATACGGCCTTGGGAACGTTGATCTCTATGTGAAGTGGTTTCACAGTAAGTGAATTTGCCTCATGTTGACTGACTTCTGGTGACAAAGGTCTCCAGTATTTCCAGCAGCCGATGAGCCTGGGGGCTCTGTTGTTCTTTGGTGGAGGGAGAGGGCAAAGGCTCCAGAGGCTGGAGGAATGTAGGCTGTTTATGCCCCAACCTAGGATGGGGGGTGATTTCAGGTTCCAAAGCTCAGAAACAGGGCCTGGAAGCCCAGTCAGGCACCAGTTTCCTTGACATCACTAAAGAGATGTCAGAAAGGCCCTCCAGTGTGGCCTGGTAACCCCCTCCCTAGCACCTTTTCCTCCATCTTAGTAAACAGCTACCCCTTTCTCTGACATCAAAGGCCCAAACCCTTTGAGTCCCCCTGCCTCTCTTTCTTTTCTATTCCACATCTGCTTGCCTAGTAAACCCCATGGGCCTCACTTTCAAAACATCCCAGCCTGTTTTTAATGGGTGCCTGCCTGCACCAGCCTGGGCTGAGCCCTGATTCTCACTCCACTGTGTTGCCTCGCTGGCCTCTCAGCTTCACCCCTGCCCCCTGCAGCCGAGTTTCAATGAAGAAGCAGCGGGCCCCTGTCAGGTCATGTCATTCCTCTGCTCAAAGCCGTTCAAAGTTTTCCATCTCACTCAGAGTGAGAGCAGTGTTGAGGGCAATTCTATTGTCCCTTGGTGGTGTCCCATAAGGCCTACACGACCCAGACCTCCACCGGTCTGACCTCATCTTTTAGTCTCTCTTCCTTGATGTCTCTGCTCTGGCCACTCTGCCCTGCCTGGAACAAAGCAGGCTGCTCTGGCTGGCTCCTGCCTCAGGGCCTTTGCACTTCCTCTTCCATCTGCCCAGAATCTTCTCCCCACTGATGCTGGCAGATACCTTCCTCCCTTCAGGTTTTTATGCAGATGTCAGCTTCTCAGGGAGGATGTCCTTGGCTGTCGTCTGTGCCCCTACCCTAGCAGTGCACACCCTGTCCCCCCTCCCTGTTTCTTGTACCCCTTGGCATTTATTACCATCTGAACCACAATATAGTTTACTCAGTTATTTTGTTTCCTTGGTTATCTTATCTCTGGCCTTACTCTTACCAAAATGCCAGCCTCCATGGCGACAAGAATTTTTTAAATAAAAAAAGCTGTTTTATTGTTTCTCGCCATATATTCAGCATCTAATTCAGTGCCTGGCACACAGTAGGTTCAAAATTTTTGTTGAGTATGTGAATGTATGGGGCTTGGGGCAAGTACTGTAATGACTCATAAGTAATAAAGTAGGGCTGGATGGGGCGAAAGGACTATTCTCTCCCCACACTCAGGTTCCCAACCCCCATGTCACTGACTGAGGCATTGCCTGGCCACCATGAAGTGCCCTGAGGATCCTGTATGCAGTGGTGTCACGAAGGCTACCCCTCTTGCCACCATGGCTGGAGCCCCCAACCACCCCCCCCACCCCAGTAGGGCAGACAGCTCAATGCTGGGCTCCTGGAAGACCCTCTGGGGCTTTCAGAAAATACCTGGGGGAACTTTGGCTGGCACAGCTGAAAGGTAGGGTGGAGGAATGACTCGGTGGCATTTTGCTATTGCTGCTAAGGCTGCTTTCTTTACGTACCCTGGCTGGTAAGGTTAGATGCATGTGGATCATTTTATATCTACTGCAAGCCCTAGACCAGTTGCTTGGGCCTTTGCAGACACTTTAGCTCTGTCCTTGTTGAGTGAAAGAGGAAAAGAAAACAGCAGATGTCTACACTGGCCCATACCAGTCAAAGCAGGACAGGCAGTCTGATTTCAGAGAGTTCCTAAAATTTGTTTCTCATCTTCCTTGCCCATCCTTTGCCTCCTTGCAGGTTTCTTCTGCCGTGGAAGTGCCCCTCCCACACCCACAGGTGGAAGAGGAAAATTGATTTTCCAGTCTGCTGCTTCGGGGCATCACTGCCAGCCAGGGTCTGAGGTCTTGGCCCTGTTTTCCAATCATTTGGGAGGGGAGCATTAAAAAAAACTAATCCCTGCGCCTGGACCTTACTCAAATTAAATCCGAAACTCTGAGGATGGGACCCAGGCAGCTCTGGTTTAAAAAGACACAATGAAACAAAACAAAAACCCTAGGTGATCCTTCTGGGTGACCAGGTCTGAGGCCCAGGGGGTGGTCACCTGTGTGGAGGGATGTACCTGATGCCTTGGATCTGCACCTACTGACCTTAGCCAGTTCACATCTGGTCAGCTTTCAAGGCCGTCTCTGGCCCTTCCGTTTGCGAAGGCTGCTGAACACAGGGTCTGTTCCCACCTCTCGCCATGTGCTTGCTTTTGGAAATGGGTGTAGGGTAATTAATCACTCCCTCCTGGACCTGATCTGACCCTTGCACTATTATTTATATTCCCTGGTGTTTACTGCTTTGACTTGAAGCCGGGTTGCATACTCCCTCCGCTCACTTAACCCCGTTTCTGTTGGGTGAAGAATCAATGCGACAAAGGATTTTGAACCGCAAATGCTCCTGCTTGGGAATGAAAGGCGTTGAGAAATGAGGAGGACCGTCCTGGTCCTCCCAGGTGGTCTGGGGGCCATGAGAGCCCCCCATGGATCATTCCATTGCAAGGCAGGTGGCAATAAGGGTTTTGGGAGTTGCACCAAACTCCTGGAAGGGAGCTGGCCAGGAAGGAAGTCATGCATTTGGGGCTTTTCGCTGACTCCTGGGTTCAGAAGGGGAGACCCGATTGCATTTAGGAAGCAGAGGGGCACCCCTCTGGGGCTTCCAGCCTCCTAGCACTGGGTGAGCCCCTATTAAACATGTGTTGATGGGTTGAAGACAGCCCCAGAGGCAGCTGTGGAGCTTCTGGGGACACGCACACACCCAGAGGCTGCGAAGAGTGCCTAAGTGCACCCTCCTTTCTTCCCCAAAGGAGGGGACCAGAGCCAGAGGGAGGAAGTGTGTTCTAGAGGCCACCCAGTGAGCTCCCAATGGAGCCAGATCCTGAATCCAGCCCAGCTGCCCCTTCTTCT
The DNA here is from genome assembly GCF_019320065.1 of Cervus canadensis. Lineage (NCBI taxonomy): Eukaryota > Metazoa > Chordata > Mammalia > Artiodactyla > Cervidae > Cervus > Cervus canadensis. The sequence goes on from NC_057419.1 coordinate 46,906,241, forward strand.
TCCAGGGCTGCTGGCTGCTTCCTGGAAGGCAGGATTATTAAACTGATGGACGCCAGGAGGTCCGTGAACTTGGATGGGGGAAAAAATTTACATCTTTATTTTTACTAACCTCTAACCGACATCTCGCGTTGCCTTTAATGGGTGCAGGAGAGAAACCACAATGAGATTGGCAGTCACTGTAAGTTTGTCACCAGCAGAAATCACAGATATTTTCGTATTACATTACGATTATTGCAGATAGTTCCAAATATCATTTACGCTCATCAGTATTTTGAAATTCTAGCAGTTACTTGGCCTCGCTACTTAATGCATTAAATAAGCACATATACGGCTGTATCACAAAACACTGGGATGCCTATTTCAGTATAATTGGCTGGCTTTGCAATCCATGGTTGTTTTATTGTATGTGTTTAAAGCATTATATGGAGAAGGGGTCCATAGGCTTCACCAGCCTCAGGGGTCCATTCTGTAAGAGAGTCTGACCACTTCTTAAGGACCACTGTCTGTAAGACACACAGGACACCTGCTGTAGACTCAGTCTGATGCGAGGGTTAGCGCTCAGCCTTGGTGACTGGAGGGCTGGGTTCCCTTCTCAGTGGTTTCTCTAGTTCTCTGAACCTCATCTTCCATGTCCATGAAATAGGATAATAATTGTCCCCACATTTCCAGGCTGTTACAAAGTGAGGGCACACATGTAGTGTTGGTGGAGGCTTGGTTCAGGGTAAGCATTTAATACATACTAGCAGTAGTGGCCAAACCCCAGCATGCTTGGCCAGTGGGGTCTTGGGTTGGCGAGAACCATTTCTTTAACTTGGCTGATTCAAGAAGAAGAAGAAAAAAAACCTTTGCTAATTTGTCAAGCTTTTTCAACCCTTAGTTCCCAGGTATCAAAAACTATCATCTGAGGTCACATAGGCCTAAAATAACTTTTTAAATGGAAACTCTAACTTATATATCATAAAGCATGCTAATCTTAAGTGTACAACTCAGTACATTTTTACATATGTCTGGATTCATGTCCTCACCGCCCAGATCAAGATACAGAACATTTTCAGCATTCCAGAAAGTTCCCTCTTGCCCCTTCTCAGTCAATGCTACCCCAACCTTTTAAACCACCATCCGGAATTCTATCACTATTGATTAATTTTGTCTGATCGAGAACTTCATGTACATTGAATCAGAGTGTAGGTACTTTTCCACGCCTGGCTTTTTCCAGTCCAAATGGCTATAAAAGTCATCTATGTTGTTACCTGTGTTACTCGCTCTTTCTCCTGCATTGCTAGGTGGTATTCCATTGTATGAATATACTACAATTTATACCCTCCATTCTCCTGTTGATGGCAATTTGGATTGTTTCCATTTTCTGGCTCTTATGAAGAAAGTTGCCATGATTGTTCGTATCCGTGACTTTGGGTATGTGGACTCCTTTGTCTTGGGTAATCCTAGGAGTAAAATTCCTGGGTCAGAATATTTGTGTGTATTTCTGTTTAGTTCCAGTTAGTTTTTTTTTTTTTTTTTCCGGTCGTGCTGTGAGGCATGTGGGGTCTTAGTTCCCTGACCAGGAATTGAAGTGTAGCATCTTAACCAGTGGACTGCCAGGGAAGTCCCCAGTTACTTTTTTTTTAAATAAAATTTTATTAAAAAAATTTATTTATTTATTTTGGCTGTGCTGGTTCTTCATTGCTGCAAGAGCTTTTCTCTACCTATGGTGCATGGGCTTCTCATTGTGGTGGCTTCTCTTGTTCCAGAGCATGGGCTCTAGGGCACTCAGGCTCAGTAGTTGCTGTTCCCAGGCTCTAGGGCACAGGCTCAACAGTTGTGGTGCATGGGCTTAGCTGCTCTTCAGCATGTAGGGTCTTCCTGGACCAGGGATCAAACCCATATCTCCTGCACCGGCAGGCAGATTCTTTACCACTGAGCCCCCAGGGAAGGTCCCTGCCCCCACCCCGGCCCAATTAGCTTTTTAAAAGATGGATTCTGTGAAGAATGAGTTAGTGCGGTAGGTGGGACAGCTGCTCATAAACCAGGGGTTTTCCCATACCTGCTTCCCCAATCACACCTGACGATTTTCCAGACACAAGGCAACAGAATTCCAGTCCGGAAGCTTTACAAAAAGTTGATATGATTATTAATAACCAGAGGTTGTTTGCCAAGCACAGCTCCCTATTTCAGTCGTAGAAAGGGGCTGCAGCGCAGAAGCAAATGAGGATGAATTTGAGATAGACACACGCAGGAAAGAACTTCCGACGGGAGTTGAGAAGTCTCTGCTCACCTGCCCACCTGGTGGCAAATCCCTCAAGGTGATCGCCTAGGGCTGATCAACCTGGCCTCCCTCCCCATGAATGCATTTTTAATTAAGCAGGTGTCAAGTCACAGCTCAGTTGCCTTTCACTACCAGGCTCCGGCCTCTCCTTCCTAACAAATAGCTTCTTCACGGGAGGGAGGCTTTCTGTAAACCCCAACTCCAGGGCCTTCAATTAAGTAAAAGCTTTATGCCTTGCACCTTCTTAATCAGAGTGAACCCCAGGTGGTTGACGCCAGGCAGGTTTTTCTAAAACGCTGAATCTCAAAGTGTGCTCGCTGGACCAGTAGCCTCAGCATTACTTAGATGGTGCTTAGGACTGCTTAGAAATGCCAATTCCTGGGTCCTACTCCCAGGTCTCAGAATCAGAAGCTCCAGGCGGGGAGCCCAGGAATGGATGTTTTGACAAGCCCTCCAGGGGATTCTGATTGAGAACCACTGACCAACCCCGGTTTACAACTGTCGCACCACATTGGAATCACCTGGGGATTTAAAAAATACGGTAGCCTGGTCCACTTCCAGGGATGCTGATGTAATTGGTCTGGGATGTAATCTGGGTCTATGCATTTTTAAAGCTCCCTGGGTGATTCCAATGTGTGACCAAATGGAAAACTTTGCATCTAGGAGAAAGGTCTTTTGTTCTGTTATCTCCCTGAGCTTCCTGGAGCCCTGGTTTAATGCCTTGAGGATTCAGAGGGTGAGCGGCAGTCTGGAGGCAGTGCCCACCTGCACACACAACAGACAGTGGGCTTCTCTTTCTAAATTGCCTGTAGTGGGAGTGTTTACATCACCAAAGCGGGTACATGCTACAAATCAGGGATATCACTCCTGGAGAATCTTTGTTAATCATCAGCAGGTCACCACTGGGCCCAGGTAACCACTGGGCCGGTACCTTGACTGGAGAACCCAGGCATGGCTGCTAAAGGAGAGGGTCAGGGCCCAGACCAGAGGACCCAATACTGATTAAAATCAGTGAGGGGCAATCTAGAATCTGTGTCAGCACTCAGATTACCCAAAATATGGGTAAAACATGGGGACAGGACTAGCTACATAATTTGGGGGACCTGGTATAAAATGAAAATCCAAGACCCCTTATTCAAAAAGCAGGGAAAAAGGTGCTGTGAAAGGCACTAATATATGAAACTTTTCCCTTTCTTCCGTGGTGTCTCTTTCAATCTGACTGGTTTTTTATCTGCTACTTAATGTTGAGTCTCCTTGGGTACGGGGATACTCCTGGGGCATACCCCTGTATATACGGGAATATACGGGGATACCCCTGTATATCATCACAGGGGCCTGGGGGTCCCCCCTCATGGTTTTGCACCCTTGGCCCACTGGCTGCTGGGTTCCCCCCTTCTACAGCCAGACCTACATGGTCTTTGGGCAGGGGAATCAGTGTCCTATTTTCACATAGTAATTTCCTAAGCTGCCTCCCTGCTGGGATGAGCTCAGTATTTGGATGGTGGTGTCACCAGTCTGAGGTGGGCGTGGCCTCCACCATGCCCCTCCCTACTCTTCTGGGAGAGCCCTCCCACTAGGGATGGAGAGCCACAGTGGTTGCTGGGTAGATGGGCAAGGAGTGGGGGAGACTCTCATGAGCTGAAGCTCTAAGTCCCCAATTCTTGCTTTATTGTCCTATTAGACTTCACTTAGCAAACAAAAATCCAAAGATGAAACTGTTCAGCATTTCAAGATGGCCACCACAGAGCACCCCAGCACAGCATGCTTCTGAGCCCAGGGCCCTCTGCAACCCGGCATGGAGCCTGCCCTGCCTGATGATACAACTATTGCTCAAAAGACTCAGTTTGGCAAGACTTGCTCTTAGAGGGGTTGCCTATATCTCCTCAGTATCTGGCCTCCAAGTCAGAGTGCAACCCAGCCAGTTGGACACCACCCCTGGGTGGTGGGGGTCCAAAAGAATAGTTTCAGCTCATGCTTGGAGCAAAGTAGGACATGATGTAGCCATTATTGATTTTCCTATAGAGAGTGAACTTTTCATTAAAACAATCACATAAATTATTTAGTGAACCCCCACATAGCAGTCTCTTGTAGTGTATAACCAAGAGGGACAAGATCAGGGAGATCCTTGAATAAAGACTCCAGAGTGTGTGGTCCATGACTTGATGGGGGTTGAAATCATGACTTAATCAATCTGTTTTTTTTTTTCTCTCTAGAGCACTGGGATCATACTGGTCCTATCCTTTCTGTCTCTGGAACTGCTTCCATGGCAGCTTGGGTATTGGGGGAGCCAGTCTATTTGAAATGAGACCATCTTCAGCTCCATCCCACCCTGGGCACCTGTGTTTTAAAAGAGCAGCTTTGTCAGCTGCAGGCAGTCCGCACTCCATTTTTTCTGCCTTGGTCAGAAGAGGGTGGGGCTGGGACCAGTGAAGCACAACTGGCAAAATGCTACCCTTTCCCACGATGTTGCAGAAACCCTCCAGAAGTCAGCTTTGCAGAGCAAGCAGAAGGATTTCCTTGGAAACTCTGTTCATAACTTTTTTCAGTCACACATCCCCCACTGTTGTGCCAGCCTGGAGAGAAAAGTGATTTTTTTGTATTGAATAGTTAATTATGATCATTAAGTAGTCAACAGCTTCAAACCTGCTTCAGGCCTTTCGTATTTTTAAAGGGATTTTTACCACTTGTCCTCTAAACATTTCGAATTATAGTACGTTGGAAGGAAACAATATTTTTTTTAGACAATAGGTTCTACAGTACTTTCCCTGCTTGTGTGCGTATTTTTTTTTTTGGAGATCCTGGTGTGAAAAGAAAAGCCATTCACTTCTGTCCAGGAGGAGGAGGGTGGAGGCCGGCCTGTTGACTGAATGGCCCCCATCTCTGCCTTTTGTCTCGAGCTGTCTTGGGTGGAGGGCTACTGCACATGGGGTTAATTGCCCAGTCGTAACTCTGGTCGTTAAAATTCAAGAGGTGTGCGCTCTAAGACACTTGAGGTAGATGAACTGTCCCGTAACTTTTTATATATGGCACCCTCCCCCACTCCCATTTGTGTTCCCACACTACTGTTGGCCTAAGCCAATTAGAACTCAGGCAGGAGGCCTCTTACCAGTCCGGGAGGCCCCAGCCAGGATCCTTCTCGTCTTGTGTTAACTCTTGTTTCCAGCCACAAAAGGGTTTTTTTTTTGTTTTAAATTTTAATTTATTTCTTTGGCTGTGCTGGGTCTTCGTTGCAGCATGCAGGATCCTTTGGAGCAGCATGCAAACTCTTAACTGCAGCATGTGGGATCTAGTTCCCTGACCAGGGATCGAACCCAGGCTGCCTGCTTTGGGAGTGTGGAGTCTTAGCCATTGGACCACTCAGGAAGTCCTGGGTTTGTGTTTTCAATTATAAAATGAAACCACCTTCTCCTTTCCCTCTAGTCACAGGTCATTTTTTTTTCTCTCTCCCAGTGACTTTCATGCTCCTTTTGGAAGGAAGTTCCCTTTGAAATTGATCTTCTTTGGGTCAATACTTCACAGTGGTCGAACTGGAGAATTTTTCATCAATACAATATAACAAAAGTACTCCCCCCTCCCCCAAAAAAGAGCCCAGAAGATTGCCCCTTCTTCAAATTGGCCAGCAAATGGCCTCCTCATTGGCTCTGTCACTTGGGAGTCCTCCACTTTCAAGTGGTGCCATCTTGTGAACATTTGAGAACAAAATGGAGAATGAGGAAACTTCATCTGCCAGGGCCATGGAGACGGTCACCCATCTGGGATGAATCTCTAATTTCACTGGCTGGGTTCCTTCCTTCATTCAGGATTACAAGTCACACACATCAGGCTTGTAGTAGCCTTCCGTTGATGAGGTTAGCACCCCATTCTCTGTATCATCTATTCCCCACCGTGAACTCTATCATCCCCCTGTCTCTGGGTTCTGCTCTTGCCATCCCTCTTGCCTCCTGCCCTGTTAGAATGTTCTGTCCTCAGCTTCTCACATTTGCCTCAGACTCCTTTCTTTCTTGAAAAAGACACTTTCCAAATTCCAACTCCTTTTGGGCACACAAATCATCTTCCTTAATAGATTGTACATTTCTTGACAGCAAGGACCAGTGATATGAAACTTTCTCACAGAGTAACACGCCAGGGGAAGTTCTAGAAAGGACTTATAACAGGGAGCCAGGCCAAGAACACTGCTTTTCTTCTGCATGATGACCCTTGGGTCAGCCTGACTGCACCCTGAAGGGACTGGGAATGTTAGGGGAGCAGTCTTCTGGCATCTATAGCAGCCCTGGGGCTCTCTGAGAGTTACTTCATCCTCTCCCTACATTGAGAGTGTTTCCTGTCACTGGATTGCTGGTAGTCAAACATGGGTTTGGGGCCCTGTTTTTGTAAATGAAGGACTCATCTGGAGCTGGTTCGACACAGTTTACCAGCAGCTAGGAATACTCCAGCTAGGTTAGTGATGTTGTCTTCTGCATCAGAGAAGGTTTCAATTGAAATTGATGGGGAAAAGCTACCCAAACTTCTTGGGCCCCCATGAGTAAAAAGCTAACAAGGAGAGTGGGGTTCCAAAGGGACTTGATTCAGGGCTGTGATGCTACCACCACCCCAGTTCTTGGCTTTGCTCCCTTGGGCAGGCTCCATCTCTAGCTCACTGTGGTTGCCCTTGCTGGCTTCCAGCCCGCCCCTTGTGGCTTTCCATGGTGGTACCTCTACACCTCCACTCAGATAGTGCTCAATCCTGTGGAAGGGAAAAGCTCTCTCCCCAAATCCTGGGCAAGCATTTCCTTCCATCTCACTGCTCTGGGCTGAAGCTGGGTATCAGAAACATCCACTGGCCCAAAACCCTCAGGGCTTGCCCCCAGGGTCTGGGGATGTGGTGAGTTGAATTTCTTAAGAATGGCCCTTTAAGATCCCATGCCTGCTCAGAAGCTGTAAGTATAATGAGATTTCACTCATGATTTTGTTACATGATGTGGCCCGGTTGACCTTGGAAAAGGGAGATGATTCCACGGACCTAATCTAATGACATGAGCCCTCAAAGGCCGAGAACTGTCTCTGACTGGTGCCAGAAGCCAAAGAAGAAGGAAAAATCCTAGAGATTAAAAATAGGAGAACTTGATGTACCCTGTCTGGTCTGAAGATGGAGGGGGCCAGGTGGAAAATCTGAGGAGGAGCGAGGTTCGGTCAACAACCTGAAAGAGCTAGGAGTAGATGCTTTTCCAGAATTTCCGGAAAGGAACGAAGTCTTGCCGACATCTTGGTTTCAGCCTTGTGACCTTCTAAGCAGAGAATCTGGCTGAACCACTTTGGGCCGGCATTTCTGACCCATGGAAACTGTGAGCTAAAAAGAGGTGGTGTTTGCAGCTGCTAAGTTTGTAATATTTCGTGATGCAGCAAAAGAGAACTAATACAGGGTTAAAGCCAACTCCATGCCAGACACGTGGCTGAAAATGGAGGTAGAGTGGTCTCCTGGGTAGGGTTGCCAGGTAAATACAAATACAAGATTCTCAGTTAATTTGAACTTCAGCTAAATTACATATATGTATATATATAGGAGTAGGAAATGGTAACTCACTCCAGTGTTCTTGCCTGGGAAATTCCATGGACAGAGGAGCCTGGTGGGCTACAGTCCATGGGGTCGCAAAGAGTTGGACATGACTGAGTACCCATGCACGCATATATATTTATATACACAAATATATGTTTACTGAAGTATAGTTGATTTACAATGTTGTGCTAGTTTTAGGTGTACAGCAAAGTGATTCAGTTATACTGAATATATACATATACTGAATATATATCTATATATACTCTTTTTCAAATTTGTTTCCATTATAGGTTATTACAAGACTACCAATATATTTTTAAGCATAAATACATATTCTTTTTGAATTTCAGATAATTACTTTTTTTTTTTTTAGTATCAGTATGTATTGTGCCACATTGTGCTCAGTCACTCAGCTGTGTCTGACTCTTTGCGACCCCATGGACTGCAGCCCGCCAGGCTCCTCTGTCTGTGCGATTCTCCAGGCAAGAATACTGGAGTGGGTTGCCATGTCCTCCTCCAGGGGATCTTCTCGACCCAGATATGGGATATACATATACTACCAACTGATTCATTAAACAATTGAAAAATCAAACAATTGAACAAATGACTGGTACTCAAATGTCATGGCCAAAGTCCACATATAGGCACTCTGGTTGACAGCTGACCTCCCAGATGACAGTCAGCATCCACTGCCAGCCCTGTGCATGTGCCACCTTGGATGTCTGGCCCACTTGAGCCTCCAGAGGACTCCACGTCCAGGGAGCATCTGATTGCAATCATTACTGTTTGGTTTATGTCACCACATTGTGGGGTGGTTTGTGATACAATAAGAGATCATTGAAACAGGGAGAATGTTCTCTTCATGGACATGACAATTATTTTCAGGGGGACAAGCAGGAATTTCTTCCCCCTGCCACCACCCCCTCCCCACCTTTGAAACTCACTCCTTAACCATTCCATACCACTGTGGGTGAGCTGAACTTCCCACATTCACAAACGTGACAGCATAGCGGTTGAGAGCAAAGGCAGATCAGTCAGACAAATCTTGGCTTCTATTTGATTTTCTATAAATTGCTGTACCTCTTTCAGCCTTGGCTCATCCATCTGTAAAATGGAAATTACGGACTGGCCCCACCCAATTACAGCGAGATTGTGAGGCTTGCATGAGAACATACAGTGCCTGGCATATGATAAATGCTTAATGAGCTCCCTCAGTCATGTCTGACTCTTTGCGACCCCATGGACTGTAGCCTGCCAGGCTCCTCTGTGCATGGGATTCTCCAGGCAAGAATACTGGAGTGGGTTGCATTTCCTCCTCCAGGGGATCTTCCCACCCCAGGGATGGAACTCGTGTCTCCTGCATTAGCAGGCAGATTGTTTATCACCGAGCTACCTGGGAAGCCCAAATGCTTAATAAATGTTAGCTATTGTTATTGTGAGTAACGCCATCCAGCAGTGATTTTCATAAAAAACTTCTATCTAATTATTGGCAGAAACAGCTTTAGTTTAATTGTTCTGAAGCCATTGTTTGTGGCAGAGATTTTCCAGCTTGTTCCTGGTGTTTAGCTTATAAACAGGGACACTCATCACCGGGTCACGTTGGAGCACATTTGGCACTAGTTGAGCTTGGAGGATTCATTAGGAAGTCACACTATCAAAGATTAATGACTTTAAAAAAAATGATTTAGGTGGTTGTTTTGTTACAATTGTCTCAAATGAGAAAAAAGTTTTCTTGGTAGAGATCATTGTAGCACTGCTTGATGGTCTGGAATCATGCTGGCACCTTGGTCACTGTGTCCTCTCAAAGTTACCCTTCCCCTGGGGGATCCTCCTACAAGTCTCTGAGCAAGGGTGGGGGTGGGGTCTTCTACCTGGAAATGGTTCTCATCAGCTCAATCTCACAGGAGGATCCCAGTTCTACCTACAGTACCATTCAGTGTTAAAGCTACACTTCCACCCCTCACCAGCAACCAGAGGAGTTACGTGCCTGGAGCCTAAGGAACACATTGATGGAGAAGGTTTTTTTTTAATTAAAGTATAGTTGATGTACAATGTTGTGGTAGTTTCTGGTGTACAGCAAAATATTCCATTAGAGCACAAGGAACTATATTCAATATCTGGTAATAAACTATAATGGAAAGAATATGAGAAAATATACATATATTATTCATGTACATATTATACATATACAAATATGTATATTTTCTCATATTCTTTTTATTAGTTTATTACCAGATATTGAATATTCCTTGTGCTATACAGTAGGACTTTGTTGCTAATTTTATATGTACTAGTTTGTATCTGCTAGTCCTAAACTTATAATTTATCCTCCCTCCTTCCCCTTCTGTCACCTCAAGTTTGTTTTCCATGTCTGTGAGTCTTTTTTAAAAAAGGTAATCCTTAGGAATCAGGTATTTTTATTTTTATTTATTTATCATTTATTGACTGATTTTTCTGGCTGCGCCACAAGACACATAGAATCTTAGTTTCCTGACCAGGGACTGAACCTTGCCCCCAGCAGTGGAAGCGTGGAATCTTAACCACTGGACTGCCAGGGAAGTCCTGTTTCTGTTTTGTAAATAAATTCATTTGTATCATATTTTAGATTCCACATATGACAGATGTCATATGATATTTGTCTTTCTCTGCCTGATATGTTTCACTTAGTATGACAATCTCTAGGTTCACCCATGTTGCTGCAAATAGCATTATTTTCTTTTTTATGACTGATTAATATTCCATTGTATATATGTACCACTGTCTTCTTTATCTATTCATCTATCAATGGACATTGAGGTTGCTTCCATGTATTGACTATTATAAATAGTGCTTCTACAAACTTTGGGGTGCATGTATCTTTTCGAATTATAGTTTTGTCCAGATATATGCCCTGGAGTGGGATTGCTGTGCCAACCACAAATTGGCACTTGCCATCTACCTCTACAAAGATTAAAATCATGAGCTGTTGAAGCTGCTGACCTTCAACACCCCCTGAAAGGAGTTCAGGGTGGAGAGCAGGAATGAGGCACTCTGTGCTCAGGGGGAAAGCTGGCAGGACAGCTCTTCAGATAGTTAGATATTTTCAGGAGATGATTTTACGAGCCCAATTCTTGCATCTCTTTGTATCTAGAAAAGCACTGAAATCATTAACGGTGACATCTGCTCCTTGTGAGTAGCAGCAAGCCTCTGCCAAAATCTGTGCTTCACTGCACGTACCCCTTCACTAAAATCATATATAATATTAATAGTGACCTTCTCCCCTGCTCTTTGGAGCAGTTTCTCAGAACTCTCTGAAATACTGTCTCCTGGGTTATTGTCCTCATTTTGCCCCAAATAAAACTTAACTCACAACTCTCCCATTGTGCATTTTTTTTCAGTCGACAGCTGGATCACATGGTAACTCTATTTTCAGTTTTTTAAAGGAATCTCCATACTGTTTTCCAAAGCGGCTATACCTTACATTCCCACCAACAGTGTAGAAGGGTTTTCTTTTCTCCACATCCTTGACAGAGAAGTTTTGAAACCGGTGCTGCCTCTTTTTGGGGGTGTTCTTCACTTTCTTCAGATTCACTGACATCTTTGCGAATTTAATGAAAGCTATGGACCCATTCCCTGGGAAAAAATGCACATCCTTTTGCTGATAGTGCCAAGGAGTCCTGAACCCCCTGAATCCTGGTGTGTGGCTTCCAGGCTATAAATCTTTGCCTTGAGTTTTCTGAAGTCTGTCCCATGGGAAGCCACCCCAGTGTGAAGGCCCCTTTTGGTCCTCATAGAATGCCGTTTTTCCTTGAACGGCATCTAGAAGTTCTTCATCAGCCGATTTCAAAGGAAGTTTTGAGAAAGTCCCTATGGTTGTGTAGAGGTGTACCTCGATCACCTTCATTGTTGTATAGCAATGCGCATGTGAGTAGAAAGCCTTGTGTTCCGTTGTTGTCTGTAACATGAGAATATTGTTCATGATATTTTATTTATGATAATCCATGGTGGAAACTTGCCTCCTTGATCTGCATGTTAGGAGTAGTTGTGCTTCTCCTGACTGTTGACTTTGTTTGTACATCACTAGTTCTGTAAATCACAGTGTGACTCGGCTTCCTTCTTTGCGTGGGTTGCTAGGGAACTCAGCCTCCACTTCTATAGTGAGAACTTCTAAAGGGAGTACAGTGAGTTTTGTGGCAAGTATTTTTGTATAGTCACCTCACTCTTGGCTCCATCTCACTTTTCTATCCTTGCTTTCCCTTTGTCTCCTTTGTTCTTATTTGTTTCTTATTTACTTGTAATTTATTTTATGCTGTTCTATTGTATGCATCTTTGCAAACCTTAAACACATCTTTGGAACAGGGCAGACGTAAATCAATAAAAATGTGTAGTAGCTAATGGAAGCTCTGGACAGCTTTCTCCTTGTGAAAACAATTATCCCTGAGTATAGAGGCCTGTTTCATGGGGCTGTGGAGGGCAGATGAGAGAAGAAATGAGGTAAGTCTTGAGGACTCTTTAAGCCGAGAAGTGCACATGGCTAGGAAACCTACCTGCATTGGACTAGAAAGAAGTAGGGGGCATTGAATTAGGATCTTTTCCCCCTATCTTCCAATTAAAAACAATAATCTCAATCCTTCCTCATCCCACGGGGGAAAACATGTATTTAGAAAAATAAGGTGATTTTTAAAAAGTTATTCTATTATGAAGAATTTAAAATATACCTGAAAGTAGATTAAACAGTATAATGAGCCCCAATAACCATCAACCAATGGCCAGTCTTGCCCTATCCACTAGCTTCTCTTATGTGATTATGATTTTTAAATTTTAAATAAAAAAATATATGTGTACATGCCGTAAGTAGGCACTGAATTTTCTACCAAGTAAGGAGTGTGTCTTGGGGTTCACAGCAGCCGCTGAAGGCTGGCTTGGAGGGAGGTCCCAGCCCTTCAACCCCACATCCCTGCTTTGGGTGTCTTGACCTGGACAAAACACTTTGCCCCATAAATTATCTCAGGCAGTACCGTGATTGTCAGTGACTCTTTTAAACAGGGAAGGAAGGTGCCTCTCTCCCTGCCCGGCTGTCTGAGATTCAGTGGGCTAGAAGACTGCCGCAGGAACAGCTTAGAGAAAACACTTTATTCACTAGCACTTATGATTCAAACACTGACTTTTTTTTACTTTCATCAAAAACTTTTAATTATGGAGTTTCTTAAACATGCTCAAGAGTAGAGAGAAGAGTGTAACGAACCTCCATATCCACGACCCAGCTTCAATAACTCCTCCAGCACTTTTTTTTTGTCTGACCTTGCCTCATGGCGTGTGGGATCATAGTTCCTCAACCAGGAATCAAACCTGTGCCCCCTGCAGTGGAAGTGCAGGGTCTTAACCACTGGACCACCAGGGAAGTCCCTCCTCTAGTATTTACAAAGAAATAAGCTTGTGTTTCAAGATCGCCACTTTATCATTTGTCTTCCCTCTTCAAACGCCATCAAAATGATTGAAAAGTAAAAATTAAAAATAATATATGTTGGGAAGTCCTGAGGGGAAGTGTGAAGTTGGGTGGTGGGTCCACTGGGATTCATTACAATATTAAAAATATTTAATTGTAGTAAGATTCACAAAAAATAAAATTAACATCTTAACCATTTTTTTCTTTTTTTAAAAATTAATTTATTTATTTTAATTGGAGGTTAATTACTTTACAATATTGTAGCAGTTTTTGCAATACATTGACATGAATCAGCCATGGGTGTACAGGTGTCCCCCATCCTGAATCCCCCTACCGTCTCCCTCCCCATCCCATCCCTCAGGGTCATCCCAGTGCACCAGCCCTGAGCACCCTGTCTCATGCGTTGAACCTGGACTGGCGATTTATTTCACATATGGTAATATACATGTTTCAATGCTATTCTCTCAAATCATCCCACCCTTGCCTTCTCCCACAGAGTCCAAAAGTCTGTTCTTTACATCTGTGTCTCTTTTGCTATCTTGCATATAGGGTCATTGTTACCATCTTTCTAAATTCCATATATATGCATTAATATACTGTATTGGTGTTTTTCTTTCTGACTTCACTCTGTATAATAGGCTCCAGTTTCATCCGCCTTATTAGAACTGATTCAAATGCATTCTTTTTAATAGTTGAATAATGTTCCACTATGTATATGTACCATTTTAACCATTTTTAAGTGTCAAGTTCAGCAGTATATAGTCATATTATTGTACAACCAACCTCTGGAACCTTTATTCACCTTGAAAAACTTGAAAACTTTTCACTCTCAATTCTCTTCCCATTGAACACCACCCCCACCCCATTCTCCCCACCTGCCGAGCCCCTGGCAACCATCTTCTTTCCACCTTCTGTCTCTATGATTTTGATTACTAAGCAACTCATATAAGAGGACCCTTACAGTATTTGTCTTTTTGTAACTGGCTGATTTCACTTAGCATAATGTTCACTAGACATTTTATCTATTTTTGTGCATACATGAAGTTTTCCATGAAATGTAACATTTTTCATGAAGCCTCCCTGGGTAAGCTGAAAAGGTGTTATCAGTTGTTCAGAAATTTGGGAAAGATATAAAGGACATAGGATCCTCACAGTGGTGCTGAAGATCCCAGAATTCTACATAGGAGAAAGAGGCTCTCCCCCTCAGTGGTCAGTTTTCTGGAAAACTCTGGAAGAACCCAAAGACTGAGGCAGTAAGGGCTGAAGGGGGGGAGGAGGAACTGTGGGACTACTGGTGAGTTATTGGTGAGTTAAAGTCTCTGTCCCCAACCCCAGTTGTCAGAGAGCTGGCTCCAGATGCTTGCCTCCAGGCTAAAGCCACGAGGACAATTCTCCTGTCACCCAGGAACCCCCATATCCCAGTAGCTGGAGAAACTGCACACCACCTCAGGTGGTGGGCAGTAGGGAAGGGTATCCTCATGCTTGGAGAACATGCCAGCAAATGTTAACAAGGAAAGGTGGCTTGATCTAAGGCCTTTGTCACTAAAACAGTCCAGAGAGTTTCAGCTTCCCTAACCAGACTGGCTTTCACAGTCTTGAGGGCAGGCATTTTTCACTTTTCTCTAATAGGAACAGACAGTACAGAATTATCAAATGTATTCGAGGAAAACCAACATTGTAAAAGAGAGGCACCAAACTAAACAAACAAGAGAACTAATCCCCACAGAATTCTCCCAGGATATGGAGAGAGATTTCAATTAAGTAAAAGTGCTATCCATAAATAAAGAGCTGATTGCTGTCAGAAGAATATATCAGAGTTCTGGAAATGAAAAAAAAAACTCAGTTGCTGACATCAGAGGCTCATTGAATGGAGTGGCTGACCAGCCGTGGTCAGAGACTGAGCTGATGCCTGGGCCGAAAGATTCCCTCAACAGATATAAAAAGGCAAGCAGATTAAAAAAGAAAAAAACTACTAGAGAAAAATTAAGAGACATGGATCACAACCTGAAATTCACATATCGATCTAATAGGAATTTTCAGAAGCAAAGAACAGAGAGCTTGTGGGAGAGGAACTTATCAAAGTAATAATAGAATAAACACTTTCCCTGAGCTGAAGAAAAACTTCAATCTTTAGAGAGCCGACCAAGTACCCAACAGGAAGATTTATAAAAGACCTGTCCCTAAAGGCATCACTATTCTGAACTCCAAGGGTAATTACAAAAGAAATCCAAAATTTCCAGAAAGATAAAAAATAGTACCCTAGTGTGAAAGACCTCAGCTGGAAACCTAGAAGACAATGGTGCATTGTCTTCAAAGTTCTGAGGGAAGATTATTTTGAGATTTGAATTCCATGCTTGTATCAGTCAGGGTCCAACCAGGGACAGGCAAACCAGGGGCTGCGTCCTGTTGGAGACAGAAACGTCAAGTTCTTCCCTTTCTCCTGTTTCTCACCTCCTGCCAGTGCCTCCTATTGGCAGAACCTACTAGAAAGGCAGCTGGGAAATGTTGTTTGCAGTCTCCCAGCTCCAGCAGTATAGAGCTAAGTTTAAAAGGGCGGGTTTAGGGCTGAGACAAGTAAGTATTAAAGTAGGGGGGGGAGGGCAAATGAAGGATTTTTTTCTTTTGGCTATGCTGGGTCTTCGCTGCTGCTTGGTTTTTCTCTAATTGCGGCCAGTGGGGGCTGATCTTCATTGCAGTGCGTGGGCTTCTCATTGAGGTGGCTTCTCTTGTTGCAGAGCAGGGGTTCTAGAGCACCTGGGCTTCAGGAGTTGCAGCACACGGGCTCAGCAGTTGTGGCGCAAGGGCTTAGTTGCCCTGAAGCATGTGGAATCTTCTCGGACCAGGGATCGAACCCGTGTCCCCCCTGCATTGGCAGGCAGATTCTTTCTTTCTTTTTGGCTGTGCTGGGTCTTCATTGCTTTTCTCTAATTGCAGAGGGAGGGGGCTACTCTCTCGTTGTGGTGCACGAGCTTCTCACTGTGGTGGCTTCTCTTGCTGTGGAGCATGAGCTCTAGGGTGCCTGGGCTTCGATAGTTGAGGCAAGTGGGCTCAGTAGTTGTGGCTCTCGGGCTCTAGAATTTGGGCTCAGTAGTTGTGATGCACAGGCTTAGTTGTTCCATAGTATGTGGGATCTTCCCAGACCGGGGATCGAACCCAGTTCTCCTGCATTGGCAGGCAGATTCTTAACCACTGGACCACCAGGGAAGTCCCAGTGAAGGATGTTTTCAGATATAAAAGGACTTGGGAAGTTTCTGAATGAATTATTCCAGGTGTTCTCCATCAGACCAATACAGTGAACCGATGGAAGAGAGAAGATAGAACTGTCAGACACACCAAAGATGGAGACAGATGTCCCACGTCTGTAGCATCCCTGGTGAGGGAACCAGTGTCACAGCACGCGGGGGTGGGGTGGGGGAGGCAGAACACCCCAGTTCAACTGCCGGTTCACTTCCTGTGAAAAAGCTTGACGGGCGGGGGAGCGAAAGCGAGTGAGTGGATGTGCAGGAAAGCGACCTCTGAAGGTGGTTTCATCAGAGGTTGAGATGGGGTGGATGAAGTACTGCGTCTTCCCTGGGAAAACAATGGATCCTGACCCCAGGCCCTTTCCACATCCCCTTTTAGCAAAGAAGGATGAGCCCAGCAGTGTTGAGGGACCTCTCTGCTGGTAGCATCCCTATCTGGGCCTCCTGTGCTCTGGTTCTGGCCTCTGGCTCTTTGGTACCCGCTGCCCAGCCATCATCTCTGGCCTTGCCCCGTGACCTCCCCATCACAACCCGCTCTGGGTGGACCAGAGCTACATCATTTGCCATTTAATTTGCACTTTCATAGGAAATAATAGATTAACCAAAGGAATGAAGCACCGACTTTAGACTTTCAGGCTATTTATGGCCAGTGGAAGGGAGGGAGGGCTATTTCAGGACTTCGCAAATCGTTCCAGAGAGGCCACAGTTTTATATAAGCATTTCCAGGGAGGAGACTCATGAAAAGACAAAAGAGAAATGGAGGTTGGGGGAGAACTGGTTAGGGAGGGGTGGGGATGGTGCAGGCCTCTGGATGCAATCTGATGAAAACTACCTTAAAAAGGATCTTAAGCAGCTCAGGGAATAAAGGCTAGGAATTCCCCAATTTGCCAGGTACTGCCTATCCCTGACCATTTCTGTCTTTTCCCTACTTCTTGTCTTAGTCTGCTTGGGCTGCTGTAACAATATGCCACACACCAGGTGGCTTAAACAGCAGGAATTTATTTTCTTACACTTTGTGAGGTCCAGGATCAAGATGGCAGTGCTTTGGCAGGGTTGGTTTCGTTCTGAGTTCTCTCTCTATGGCTTGCAGTTGGCCACTTTCTCTCTGTACCTTCACGTGGTCTCCCTTCTGTATGTTGTTGGTGTCCCAATTGCCTCTTCTTGTAAGGACACTAGTCACACTGGATTAGGGCCAGCCCTTAATGACCCCATTTAACTTAATCACCTCTTTAAAGACCCTATGTCTGAATCCAATCGTATTCTGAAGCACTGGGGGTTAGGACTTTAACATATAAATTGTAAGGAGATATCATAAGCCCCTAACATTCATAGAACTCCAATTTTATGGATGATGGCAATGTACCCAGTTAAAAACTTAGATTTGCCAGCCTTCCTTGTAGCTATTAGTCAATGAGACATTAAGCTGGAGTTCTTGGGTGGGATTTCTGGAAAGCTCTTTAGAAGGATGGCCGAATCAGCTTGGGAACCCCCTTCTGCCTTTTCTCTTTATCCTGCTTGAGATTCTGACGTGAAGGCTGGCGTTCCAGTGGCCATCTTCAGAGCAGGGTGGGTGGGGGGGTGATGGTAACTTCCTCAGAATGGAGAAGAAAAGGGCTGGGTCCTAGGTGGCTGTGCGGAGGAGAAAAAAAAGAAATCCCTCTTTTTTGAAGCCACCAGTTTTTAGGCTTGTGTTATTTTAGTTGAACATAATATCTAATTGTCAGGGCAATAAGTACTTTGATTTTGCCAGTCCTACAATCGTGTTCCCTGCAGCCTGACAGGGCAATCTGTAAGGCGGGGGTCTGGCAGCAGTAGGACTGGGTTGGGGAAACCACGTCTCTGCCGCTGATGGAAAAGAGACCGAGGAGCGACTCTCCGCGCTGATGACTCTGTAGCTGAGAAATTGGCAGGCGGCGTTAGCCCCTCTGAGGATCTCGAAACAGACGGTGTTTGAAGTGGGGTGGGGGTGCCATCCTGCGTCTTTCGAGAAGCACCTGAGGATAAAAGCGCTGGAAGCTGAGGTGTCTGTAAAAGTGACATGCCGAGAATCACTAAATGGCTGCGAAGCCTCCTTGGGTCCTTTATGTTCCCTCCGCGTGGAGCGTCAGGCCCCTCCGCTTAGGCAGACGTTGTCCTACTCTCGAGGGGTCAGTGTGAGTGGCGTTCGTCTGGTGGGGTGTCACCGGTGCGGGGGGGGGGGGCTGCCGCTGCACGGAGCACATGGGCCAGGCTTTCAGCAGCGTCCTCTCCCCCGGCACGCACTCAACATACCAAATGAACCTGAAGCTGGGATTCCTACATGACAGCAGGGAGATAAGCAGGGAAGAAAAGGCACACGAGGGGATGATGAATATTCTATTTGTGACATTTTTCCTGTATTCAGTCAAATAGAAGAAAGTGTTCAAATAACGAGCAGTCACTTTGGTGGCTAGTGTGGCAGTTCCTTGGTAACGGGGCTCTCAACTCGCTCCTTTCCGAGGAGGGGCGGCCTTGCGTGGGGGTTCTGGGGGTGGGTGGGGGTGCGCGGGAGTGGGAACAGGGTAGAGATTCTGGGGGAACATGCTATGCTCAGGTCTGCCGTGACTTTTGCTGGAGGGGCTCCCCTGAGCCTCCTTCGCTATGCTCTTCCTCACATGGAAGGAATGGAGGCTGTTCTGCAGTGGGTGGGAGGAGCCAAATAAGGCCCTGGCGTGTGTGTGTGTGTGTGTGTGTGTGTGTGTGTGTGTGTGTGTGTGTGTGTGTGTGTGTGTGTGTGTGAGTGAGTGAGTGAGGGGCTTATGAATCCCCAGCAAAGGACACAGGAGTGCCCGGTCCTCAGCCTGCCCGCTGCCCCTGACCCCTGGTCTGTTGCTGCTTTGCCCCAGAGTCACAAGTGCCAGCTGGGAGTTGTATAGGGATGTCTGTCTTAGCTTGGATGAAGGAGTTGATTTGTGATGGGAGTAGATATGAGAGAAGGAAAGGAAGTTGACACGAAGGTGGTATGACGAGCAGATCTGCCCCGGGTGCCATCATGGCTCAGTCCCACCGAGGACCTCTAAGAGACAACGTAAAGCTTGCTCACAAGGTGAAGGGTCTGTCTGTTTGTCCATTTAGTTGCTCAGTCATGTCTAACTCTTTGTGACCCCATGGACTGTAGCCCGCCAGGCTCCTCTGTCCTTGGCACTCTCCAGGCAAGAATACTGGAGTGGGTTGCCATTTCTTCCTGCAGGGGATCTTCCTGATCCAGGGATTGAACCCGTGTCTCTGGTGTCTCATGCCCTCAGGCAGAGCTGCAGCTGTCTTCAGGAGGATACTGGTGGTGTGGGATCAGTCAGTGCCAAGGGGTATGGATGGGGCGCTGGGAGTGACTGCTACCATGTTTGGGCAGTGAGTTGCCTGGGTGTGCATACAGGTTTGGGACAAGTAAATGCTGTCATATACACCAGTTTGTTTCCAGGTCCATCCCTGCCTTTTCTACCCTGCTCTGTCCCATGGGGAACTGCATTTTCCTGCTCCCTTGCTTTCTGACTTCCTGGTATGTTTGGCCAACAGGAGACACTGATGTAAGTCCCAGGGCCAGAAGAAGCAATATGCCAGGGTATTTTCCTCCCACAACCCAGCTGGGTCTCCTCCACAGCTTCAGTCCCCTCTGATAGACTGTGACTGCAGCTTTTGCCAGGTGGCCCCAGCTTCTAAGGCTGTATTTCTACCATTTCTTCCTTTTGACTTTCTAACTGGAAATGTGGTTGTACAGTTGGGCATGCCCTTTTGCTCTTCTGTCATTGCCATGAGAAAGCACTTTCCCCATAACTGCCACTCCTCCTGGGACCCAGAATCACACTTGACCCCAATCTGTGATGAGGAGCCACACCTGGGCAGACTGGTAGCCAGAAGCGGAGCTGCCCAGTGGAGCCCAACTGAGATTAGCTGACCTAAAAAATGTAAAAGCAAGCATAAATTAGTAGGGTCATTTGTTAAGCTTGGGGTGATTTGTTACACAGCACACACTGACTTATATACCACCCATTCTCAGTTTACTTTATAATAAACACTACTGTATCGTCAGGGAAAGTTGAAGCGTGAGAGAACCACCCAGAGTAGTTAGAGAGTTCAGGGAATACGAGTTAACATTTTGTGTAGCTATTATGTGCCAGGTACTGTGCAAGAGACTGTGTGCTTACATGTTCTTGAATTCTCGTGAAAACTTTGTGAGAAATGTACTCTTTGCACTATTTTTACAGTGAAGAAGATGAGGTTGAGCACCATGTGTTCTCTTCACCTCTCTGCTTGCCACACAGATGCCCATTTGTTCTTTGGTCCGGGTCTCTGGTCATGCCCATTTTCTGTGGCCACGCCCTGGAACCACCCACCATCCCTCACCCTCAGCAAACCTGGCTCCATTCAAATTTCTCCCTGAGAGCTGCCAGATCAAAACTGCTTCCCAGGGATGAAGCCATTTCTGGGAAACTTGGAGCGAATTTATTTCACCAGGATGTGTTCATCGTCTCTCTCTCTTTTAGTACATTTTCTACAAGGATCAGATTAGGTCCATTGAATGCTAATCACATCCAGTGATGTCTGCATGACATCAAGACTGTAGCTTTGTTTGATGCTTCAAATTTATTGGTAACTCAAATTCATTCATTTCGCAAATAATTACTGCTCGCTGCCTTGGAGGCAGGCACCATGTGAGGGGCTGGGAAGGCCAGGATGCATAAGTCATCAGCTAACTGAAATCTGAATTTTAAGGATATCATTTTTCTTTTGGTATGGCTACCTAAAATATTCATACAGTTTTTAGTTCCCTCTGAAGAAGTAAAATCAAGTGGCGTTTTGGGGCCACCCATGCCTCTTTTGGGAATGATAACCCAGAGGAAGAGTCTAATGTGGTTAGAAGATGGGTGTTTTCTCTCTCACTCCTGTGTATGGTCCACAGAATAATTCTTAATGGTTGCATGCCTTTTCTGAAAATTCTGCTTAACCAGTAATAAGAATAGTTTGTTGTTTGTTTCCTCCACTGGTTTTCAAATAGTAGATGCGGCAAGTTCTGTGATGGGCAAGTCTATCTTTATTCCAGGTCACCTTCCCAGGCCATCATCAAGTTCTGCAATTTGGGGTTGGGGGAGATCTTCTGACTCTGAAATCAATAACCCCTTGACACTACGGATTAATACCCCTTGAAGCAGCATTTTGCAAACTGTGGTCCATCAAAAGCCTCCTTCAAATCATGCAGGGAGGGCTTAGAAAAGGAGTGATGCCTTGGCTATACCCCAGATTTACTGAATCCAAATATGGGGGGCCAGAATCAGAAGAACTGTATTTTTAATGTGTCCCCAATCCTCCTCATCCCCTGTGAATCTCTAGGACACTAAACTTTGAGGTTATACTCTCCTGCTTCATTGCAGCTTGCCTCTCACTCTGATGTTGTCCACTTAGTATTCTCATTCTTGGGGGAAAAATCTAGAATTTTCTCTGTAGGATCTAAAAGCATACATTATGAAAGGGGGAGGATACTGTTGTAGTTGTCTGTTGCAGCGGAACAAACCATCCCAAAGCTTAGTGGAATTAAACAACAGTTTATTATTATTTCTCCTGATTTTGTGGTGGTTTTTGCCTGGGATGTTGTCTCGCAAGTTTGCACTTAGGATGCAACTGGGGCTGGAGTCATCTGAAGGCTCAACTGGGCTGAACCTTCAAGGCAGCTTCTGCACTCACATCTCTGGTGCCCTAGGACTCTTGCACGTGACTTCTCTCTCTAGCAGAGTAACCTGGACATTTTTTCTGGTGGTTCAGGGTTCCAAGAAGCAGGAAGCAGAAACCTCCAGTTCTGTTAAAGGTGAAGTGTACAGCCAACAAAGCTCACTTCTACAGAATTCTACTGGTCAAAGCAGTAACAGGCCAGATTAAATTCAGGAGGTGAAGGAATAGACTAACCCCTCAATGGGGAATGGCATGGACAGGGCTGGCTCCACTCCACAATTTGTGGAACTCTGTGCAAAATAAAAACATAGGGCCCCTTGTTTGAAAAACCAGGAAAAAGAGCTGTTAAAGATACTTAAATATAAAGCTTTTCCCCTCTCTCCCAGGGTCTCTCTTTTGACTTGTGTGGTGTCTTAAAAATTTCTATTTAATATGGTTCTAAGTAAAGAATAAAATATTTAAATTATTAATATGAATTTACCATTTATCTATATATTGTGCAATGTCAGTTTTATGTGCAAATATAACAGCATTGCACTCTTATGCAGAATTGCTGAAATTACACAATTTGTTTTGAAGCTTGTACACCCATATATATTTTGTTCTTAGCAGAACAGTGGAAACTGCATGAAACTAACTAGACAGTTTTATTTGACTTCTTGATATGCGTGCATCCTGCCAATACTACCTTCTGCTCACTGATAAATAAGCAGGGGAGGGAGTGAAAGAAAAGGAGCTCTGGGGTGCCCTGTGTTTCTGTTTTCTTCTACATCATCATTTTCAGTGCATGTGTGTGCCTGCTAAGTTGCCTCAGTCAAGTCCGACTCTTTGCGACCCCATGGACTACAGGCTTCTCTGTCCTTCATTATCTCCAAGAGTTTGCTCCAATTCCCGTCCATTGAGTTGGTAATGCTATTGAACCATTTCATCCTCTGCCGCCCCCTTCTCCTCTTGCCTCCTGTCTTTCCTAGCATCAGGGTCTTTTCCAATAGGTCGTCTCTTTGCATCAGGTGGCCAAAGTGTCGGCACTTCAGCTTCAGCATCAGTCCTTCCAATGAATATTTAGGACTGATTTCCTTTAGGATTGACTGGTTTGATCTCCTTGCATTCCAAGGGACTCTCAAGAATCTTCTCCAGCACCACAATTTGAAAGCATCATTTCTTCGGTCCTCAGCTTTCCTTATGGTCCAACTCTCCTACATGACTACCGGAAAAACCATAGTTTGTGTTTCTTCAAACACCGTTGCTTTCTTTCTGCATTTGGAGCAAATACTGTTTCAAATGGAACACATAGACTTTTAGGACTGTCAGCTCCCCAACTGACTCAGTTGTAGACATCACAGACTCACTTTGCATGTGTGTTGAGTCTCGCTGAACTCCTATGCCTTGTAGATTCACCAGAATTCTGTGCTCATGGGAAACAAAAAATGGCGGACATACATCTTTTATGTATCTCCTGTCGTCACGTGATATCCCATCATCCTATCAGACTTCACTGACAAAGCACAGGTTCAAACATAAAATTATTAAGAATTTCAAGGTGGTGACAACAGCACATTAAATCAAGCATGATACCATTTTGATCACAGGCCCCTGTGCGGCTGCTCGATTGCATGCCCATGAAGTTGGCCATGGGCTTATATATACACAGAGGTATGCTGGTAAACGTTTAATAACCGGATATCTAGTGTGTGGGGGGAAGCCCTGAATGATAGCATTTACCACCATGGCTGATTTCAAGCTATCAACAGGATGTTGCTTAGCACAGAATTGGGAAGAAATGCCCACAATCAGCTCTGGAGAGTTGGTCGAGCAGCTTCCAGAACAAGAGGGCTCGAGGACAGAAGGGAAGGAATTGATGATGAAGACAAGCTAGCACATATACAGTGACCCTAAAAAAAAAAAGAAAGATAGATAAATACGCATATTTGTGTGTAGAGAATGAAAAAAGACGGAAAGGCTCTATATTAAAATGTTAACAGTGATTATTTCTTGGTCATAGGATTAGAGGTGATAATAATATAATAATTATTTTTGCTTATCTGTCGTATCCACATTTTCTAAGATAGATAGGCATTACCTTCGTAATAAAAACATCCACAAAATGTCTTGAAAAAGTTAGTACAATCTTTAAAGCATAGGTTTGGAGAGTGCAAGCCTGTAATAGTTGCTACACGCCATGAATAATTTACAAATTAAATTGATTTTAAAGCACAGCTAAAATAAATTTGATAAGATGGGCCACAGTTATGTTCTTTCTTATCATTCACATTTGTACATTTTATAGTCAATGAGGAGTGACAGCCATTATTTAGAATTTCAGCAAGAGCGACCATAACTGTTTGTCACCTACTCAGCATCTAAACAATGGCCTGACGGCTCACCTGCCTGGCCTGGTCCAAAGCAAGGGGAACCGGAGTCTACACTAAATAACCGAGTTTATGACTGCTGCGGCAGAAAGGAGGAGAGAATGGTCTCTTCGCAAAACTGATGAGAACAGTAAGGAGCATTGAAATATGTCAGCCAGACCGAAGGGGAGGGCTGGATGAAGGGGGTGTCAGCATGTATCAAAATCTCACACTGAGGCCATGAAATAGAGTTTCATAAAGATGAGGAGACAAGGAAACATTTCAGCCCAGGAGCTGGGGAAGGAGAAACAGAGCAATGAGGGGTGGAGGACAAGGACTCAAATGACAAATCCCAGACAGCCCCCGGGGAGTAACTGGTGTATAATGAGCCTGCTTCCGCGTCCACGTGAATGTTGGATGAACACAGGATGGGCCAAAGATATTCCTAATTATCTTGGGAGTGAGTAGGGGAGCTGCGGCATTGTAGTAAAATGAGCTGTGGTCACAAGGAACCTAGCTGATCCTGCTAAGAGGTTCCTTACTCCAAAGGAGAGTCCCTGGAAGGAAGCCCCTCAGCAAGGGAGCAGCTCCCCTCTGGCTTGTGGGAAGGGAGGAGAATTGAGCATCTATTTGGCACACTCAGGACAACATCAGGGACTCTGCCCACTTCTCAAACTCTAGTGTGCCCACGGATCATGCAGGGAGCTGTTTAAAATGCAGCTTCGGATTCAGCAGGGGTGGGGCGGGGCTGGAGAATTGGTATTTCTGAAAGGTTCGCAGGTGATGCTGACGCCACTGCTGGTTCATGGACCGCAGTTAGCAGCTGGGTCACAAGGGTTACACAGGACAGTTCCCTCCTCCATGCTCGGGTTCTAATGAACTGACAGAGCATCAGCCCAGTGCTGTTGGCTTTTGCAGTCCGCCTGGCCAGGCGGTGGTGGGGAGAAACGAGCGAGGGCAATTTCCCCACATCCCTTCTTCCCGTGTGGGTATTCAGTATCTCTCCCTCCTCCCCGGTCTTTCCTCCTCTGCACGCCTTCCTCTTTGCAACATCCTCATCATTATTGCAGGAGATTTATTTTTAGAGTCAAGGCCACAGAGTTGCAGATTCGGCAAGGCCTAAAACAAATCGACAAACGGAAAGTGTTTGTCTTTGAAGCGGTGTGAATGAGGGGCCCACTAGCCAGGCCTGGCGTGAAGCTCTTATCTCGGCTTGTTTTCCCAGTCGCCAACGTGGGCCGCCTCTTCCCCCCCCTCCCAGATCACAAAGGAGGTTGAAACACCAGAAGCGACTGAAATTGCCTCATCTTTCCCCTTTGAGATCTTGCCCTGTGCCCCTTTCGCTGGCCACCCCAACAGAGGTGGCAGGCTCCAGAGAAGGGGCAAAATGAAACAAGACAGTGTCTGGGCCCCCAATCCCCAGTGGAGGGATCAGGGTCAAAAGATAACATTCATACAGTAAATAGAAGGGAGCGAGGTTTGAGGTGGAAAGGATGGAGTTTGTGAGAATTTTCTTTCATTTTCCTCAAGCTCATAAGTGGGGACTCAGTGAAGGACATAGAAGAGACAGCCTCGCTATGTAACAGTGACTGTATCAGAGCATCTCAGAGCCTTTCCAAGCCCCGCCCTTGGGGGACCGCAAGGCAAATGGGGCAGAACAGTGGCTCAGCTGACTCTTGTTTATCCTCCCAGAGGCCCCACCAGTAAAGTTTGCCTCCACTTCCTTCTTGGGGTTCTGGAGCCAGCTCCCCCCAGCTCCATGACTGTGTTCATCTTCAGTTCAGTTCAGTCGCTCAGTCGTGTCTGACTCTTTGCAACCCCATGAACTGCAGCACGCCAGGCCTCCCTGTCCATCACCATCTCCCGGAGTTTACTCAAACTCATGCCCATCAAGTCGGTGATGCCATCCAGCCATCTCATCCTCTGTCGTCCTCTTCTCCTCCTGCCCCCAGTCCCTTCCAGCATCAGAGTCTTTTCCAATGAGTTAACTCTTCGCATCAGGTGGCGAAAGTATTGGAGTTTCAGCTTCAACATCAGTCCTTCCAATGAACACCCAGGACTGATCTCCTTTAGGATGGACTGGTTGGATCTCCTTGCAGTCCAAGGGACTCTCAAGAGTCTTCTCCAACACCACAGTTCAAAAGCATCAATTCTTCGGCACTCAGCTTTCTTCACAGTCCAACTCTCACATCCATACATGACCACTGGAAAAACCATAGCCTTGACTAGATGGACCTTTGTTAGCAAAGTAATGTCTCTGCTTTCATCTTAGGTGGTAATTATTGGGTTGGCCAAAAAATTCTTTTGGGTTTCCTGTGCCATGGTATGGAAAAATCCGAACAAACTTTTTGGCCAACCCAATACTTAACAGTCGGGTTCTTCAAAACCCAAGAGACCCCAGAAACCAACTCAAGACCACCTTTCCCAGGTCCTCTAGTGTGCCACATGCATCCTGATAATACAAAAAGAAAGTCCTAAGCTAACATTTATGGAAGGTCTACCATGCACAGGGAACAGTGATGAATGTTTTTATGTGAATTTAATGAGCCCCCTTAATTCTCACAACAGTGCTCTCAGATGAGCATTCCTTCCATTTTACAGAGGAGGAAACAGAGGCCCATGTGGGATTAGAATGAATTCCTTCTAATTTTTGGCACTCATGATTGTGCTTTGGACTCAGGGTACAGAGGGTTTTCCCTCACCCCTAAACACAATTTCCCAACTCAAGATTCTGGAGGCCTGGCCAGAGATCATTGGCTGGGTAGGTGAGAGGTTTGTGGGAGTTGGCAGGGTATGAGGGAATGGGGGCAAGAAGCACTTTTAAAGGCTTTTCTTTTTTAGACTCTGAGCCTGAAAACTTGGATGAACCCTCCCCTACCATCCACCCTCCAAATCCATTTTCCTCTGCTTTATATGAAGATGCGACTACTCCTAAAGTCACATCATCACAGAGATGGAGGTGCCCAGGTCTGTTCATTTAACCAGTAGCACCTACTATGTGCTCTAGAAAGCAGTCCCCGTTCTCAGGATTTCTCAATGGGAAACAAGGCAACAAACAAGTAAATGAATGAATGTCTCATGTAACCAGCACAAAAACGAGTCTCATTGGTCAGGGGATGGTGGTGGGTGGCGGGGGGGAGGGCTCTTATAGCCAAGCAGGTCAGGGAAGGGATTTGAAGTTGAGACCCAGATAAGGTGAAACAGATGGGGAACAGTGTGGAGCAGTTGGGTGGTGGGAAAAGCAAGTGTCTAGAGGCAGGACCAGGCTTGGAGGGCTCAGGAAACAGGCCAGCCCAGGTGAAACAGAGGCTGTCTAGTGTTGAGGGAGGGAAAGATAGGGCCTGATTGATAGGCAGGACCAGATTAGGAGTGTCTTGAAGGCCACAATGAGACTTTGGGATGCTTTGGTGGCCATCACTTAGCTAGAGAGTGGGTAAAAAAATGTTCATTCAAGCCCCTCCTCAGTACTCAGAAGCCGAAGCTCTGCTTAGCTGGGAGAAGGCATAATGAATCATACTGGTGATTCCCAAGTGGAAGGTTTGAGAAGCTTGGCTCTGAGCTCTGATGACTGGTGGAGCAGTAACTGCTCATACCCCACCCATTGCTTCCTAAGTCTTTCCTCTTGAGGCCGTCTGTGATTGGCTGCCTGCAGTTGGGGTTAATGACCAATGATCATCAACGAGTTGATGGATGAGTACTTTGCTTCCTTGCCCCTTGGTGGGCCAGTTCACAGGTGTGTTCCACATGCTCCCCAGTGGTTTTGAGCCCCATGTGCCCGCAGTGGGAACCAGCTCATAAACTCACCCTGTATTGCCTTTTCTCTTCTCTCTATCTCACTTCCTCATTTCCCAGCTGATGCTCTCTAACCTCACCTCCCAAGTAAACCACCGATGCCCAAAACTTTGTCTCAAGGTCCACTTTTGGGGAATCTAAATGAAGACATCTGGCATCCATGATAAACAGGAAGCTCCCATTTAATAGTCTGTCTCTCACAAGTGATGGCACAAGTCAGCTGTCCAGATATCTTCTAGGTAGAAGGTAGGGGCCATTAGCTGGAGAAGAAGACAGAAAAAGCAGTTTGGAGAGTCACAGGCCAGCATTGTGACATCTCATAGGCACAAAGAAGAAAGAAAAGTTTACATAGAAAACTGAACATAGTATCAGCTCCTTGAGAGGCGGGGTGTAGTCCCTTTGCTTCACTGCAATAAATGCATCTAGTGGGTGCTCAATAATATCTGTTGAATGAATAGATGTAGCAAAGGAAAAAGGGTTAAAAACCACTGAGTCCCATAGAATGGGAAGCTATGGATGATCTCTGCTCTCTTGTCCAGTCCCTCCTGAGTCTCCTTGATCAACTTTCCTTTGGACTCTGTGAGGTATCCAGCATCCATTGGATGGTCATTGACATCCAATATTTTCATGCCTCACTTAAGCTAGTGTCACACGCAACTTTACTAGGACAGTAGTATAACATTAATGACGGTGGCCATGCTAACACTGTTCCCACTGTATCCATGTCCTCATCTTCCTGAGTCCACAGCTAGACTACATTTCCCAGCCTTCCCTGCAGTTAAGTTGGGGCCATGTGACTGAGTTCTAGGGACAGAAGTAGTATATCTGAGCCACAAAAGTCTCTCACTCAGCAGCCTCCATTTTCTCTTCCTGTTCTACTTTGATCTTGGGAGCCACATATTGAAGTTCATATTTTCCACAAGATGGAGGGAGCCTGGATCCCTGAATCACCATGTGCAAGGCTGCCCCTGGAATGCTTGATTGGCATGTGACATGAATGAGAAATAAGCTTCTTGCACATTCTATTAAGCCACGGAGATTTGGGGGATGTTTGTTACAGCTCCTGGCCTGTCTCCACTAACTGAAGGAACTTGTAGCTCAGTCGTGGCTGTTGACCTGAAAGGCAGTGGGGAAGATTTCTTGGGCAAAGGAGCAGCTCCCCACTGGAAGCGTCCTGAAAGCATTGTCTGTGATGCCGAGGGAAAAATAGGCGGGATCTGCCATTTACCCTACCCTGCTAGAACTCATCAGGG
Organism: Cervus canadensis; assembly: GCF_019320065.1. Taxonomy (NCBI): domain Eukaryota; kingdom Metazoa; phylum Chordata; class Mammalia; order Artiodactyla; family Cervidae; genus Cervus; species Cervus canadensis. The sequence continues at coordinate 46,935,776 of NC_057419.1, forward strand.
GGTCTTTCAGAATAAAAACAAATAAGAATTCGGCATAGAACCTTCAGTCATGCCAGTTACAGCGAATCCACTGGGAACAGAGTCCCCTGGAGCGGCAGTAGCCCTGCTTCCCGCCCCCACTCTATCAAATGGCGATTTTGAATAGGGATGAATTTGCAATTTGTTCCCCTGACCTGAGACAGATGGTTACGACGCCAAAATCTTACATTATTTATGAGGCTGTGCCATGTTGGGGAAAGGACCGGCTGGGTGGTTCCAGGTCTGTGTCACAAGGAGCGGGTCACACTGCCCCTCCCAGCCTGTGTCCTGGTTTGTATAGTGAAGGGTGGGGGTGGGGGAGGGATGGGATGTGCTTGGAACAGGCAATTTTTGGAGGTGTCTTCCAGGACAGATAACTGAGACTTCAGCATCTGCATGACCAAAGGAAGGAGGATAGATGCATTTTGAAAATGAAAGGCAAACAGCAAGGTGAGCCCGAGGACTGTGCGCCAGAGATTGAAATCTCCAGGCTGTCTTTCTCCCCCCAGCCCTGAGGCTGAGAAGCCGGCAACCAGACGCAGCAGCAAGATATCCATGAAGCCTGCCTTTCAGGCTCCTGGGGGACAGCGCGGCAGAAGGGCAGGGTTGCTATAGGAGAAAGAAGGCTGGAGCCAAACATCGGGCTGCCGTGTCTGTGACCCAGACTGGCCATCGCTGTGGAAGGCCAAACCGGGGAGGCCTGGCACAGGGCCAGAGCTGTCACCGTCTGGGCATCTGAGCCCAGGGAGCCCCCGAGGTCAGCTGTCTCCCCAGAGTGGAGAGTGGCCAATTTGCACTATCTCAGCTGCCAGTTGCCGCCAAGTCACAGCAAAGCATACAGGGTACCAAAGACAGCCCGCGTTGCCCACATCCGCTCCTGTGACTGAAGCTGAGGCCGGGAGGGGCCCTGGCACATGGGACTTGCCAGCAGCCAAACTTGGCAGGGTTTTTTTTTTTTTTTTTTTTTTAACCTATCGTGGACCATGCACCCCTTTGGAGCCGGTGAGCTCCTTTTCAGAACCATGTCTTTAAATGTATAATGTAGCATTACCGAGGAAACCAATTCTATTGAAATGCAGTTCTCCAAATATTTAAAAACAACTCTGTGAGGGAGTCATAGATGTGCTTCTTTCTCAATGCATTCAACAACAAGATTTAGGGGCCGATCTAATAACTACTCTCATTTCACCCTAGTGAGGAGGGTAAGCGATCTTTAGAGATAGTCTGTGACAGTTCTGATGTGCTGTAAAGATAGTTGTGGTTTCTGCTAGTGACAGTCACAGGGACTGCTGATGCTTCTACGGTTTGTTGCCTGTGTTCATGATGGAAGGAAGTACTCGATTTCAGTTAAAGGTTAGTACAACTGAAGATGTAATTTCTTTTCCCCCCATCCGAGTTCACAGATCCTTGAATGTCATGCACAGAACCCCTTTGGCTGGTAGGGAATGGCTGCTAGGGACAGGAGTCGGCTGGGGACACAAGGACTGTGGAGCAGTTCTTTTCTCCTCTGTCAGCAGGACAAGTAGGACTTGATCGGGGTTGGCTAATCGGTACAAAGTGCTCCCTCCCAGGCCCTATCCCCCCCACCCTGCCCCCGTGGTAAGCGTCGCTAATTGATCCTGGCTTGGCTCCCCACAGAGCCCAGAGATGGGCAGCCTGCTTCTCGGCCCAGCGCTTCAGGCAGCCATTGCTAAACGATCGGAGCTGGCATCAAAATGAAACCGATTTGCCATTCCAGGGCTGGAAGCTCTCTAAGGCCCGTTTCTGCCCTGACATGATATGATTACCCGTGATTAAAATATGGTCCCTGCCCTCAAGGAACTTCTGAACCCGTGAGCATCTTAAAGATTGGTGCGGAGTGAGGTGGGGGTGGGGGCAGCTCTACACAGCTCCTCACCAGGCATTCAGTCATTTCACAGTCAGGGCATCGATTTTACTTTTCGACTTGTAATTTCCACCTCCTGGATTCCATTATCACTCGCTCAATATCCGACGACTCGCCATTTCTCTGGCCACCGCTCTGAGATGCGTGCATTGCTGAGCATAAACAGAAGACTTTGCCTGAAATGCATTACTACCTGGAAGTAATGATTGGGTTTTACACAGCCAAGACCTTGCTGCTTCTGTACATAAGCAATCATTCCACCTTCCTCATTCCCAGTCACTTGGACTAGGCAGAAGGAACCCAGAATTAACCCCCTGTGCTCAAGCCCCAGACCCGGGACACCCCTGTCTCATCTAAGCTCCTTCCCTTCATGTGTGAAATACCCTGCAGCTGGAGGCTGAAGCTCCTGCCTTATGTTTTAGATATGCTGCCATTAACAGTTTTTTTTTTTTTTTTAAAAGCACCCAAATCTGTCCATCCCCAGCTGCTGGAAGCATTTCTTTATTAACCACAATGGGCAGGTATAATGTCATGGCAAAAGTTCTAAGTTCTCCAAGTATGGACCCTCAGCATGATCTGGAAACTTGTTAGTAAAGTGAACTCTCTTTGGGATCCTGATTTCATTTCCCTTGGATGATTGTGGCGATTATTTCACAATGTATACGTTTAATAGGGCTTCCCTGGTGGCTGAGCCATAAAGAATCTGCCTGCAATGCAGGAGCTGCAGGAGCCACAGGTTCGATCCCTGGGTCAGGAAGATCCCCTGGAGAAGGAAATGGCAACCCACTCCAGTACTCTTGCCTGGAGAATCCCATGGACAGAGGAGCCTGGCGGGCTACAGTTCATGGGGTCACAAAGACTTAGACATGACTGAGCGACTGCACACACAACACACAATACATTTAATAATGCCATTTGTAGCAATGTGGATGGACCTAGAGATTATCATACTGAGTGAAGTAAGCCAGACAGAGAAAGCCAAATATCAAATGATAACATATGTGTAATCTAAAAATTGATATAAATGAACTTATTTACAAAACAGAAACAGACTCACAGACTTAGAGAATGAACTTATGGTTACCAGGGGGGAAGAGTAGGGGGAGGGGATAATTAAGGGCTTTGAGATGGACATGTACACACTGCCATATTTAAAATGGATAACCAACGAAGATCTACTGTATAGCACAGGGAACTCCAGTCAATATTAGGTCACAACCTAAAACAGGAAAAGAATTTGAAAAGGATGCATATGTATAATTTAATCACTTTGCTGTACGCCTGAAACTATCACAACATTGTTCATCAACTATGCTCCAATGTAAAATAAAAAGTTAAAATAGTAAAAAGAAAAGAAAATGCTTTGCTAAAGTCGTTCAGGGAGTTTAGGGTTTTGGGGGATAAGAGCCACCCATTCTCCTTGCATGGCCCTTTGATAAACCTTTTTCTGTTCCAAAAAAGAAAAAAAAATCAAGTGTGACCCCTGAAATATGTACACTTTTTTATTTGTTAGTTATACTTGGATAGAGATGAGGAGAGGAGAAAAAAGAAAGAAAGAAACAAAGCTAATTCTTTGTAAGAGGATTCCAATTTCTCAGCCCCAGGATGGACCCAGTACATCAGTAACTGTGGGTGTGGGGCCAGCTCCTGAGGCCCTCTAGGAAGTTCTGATGCACTAAAGATGGAGAATCCTTGGATTGAGACTCAATGCTGCCACACCCAGACCTATATGTTCACCTTTTGGGGCCTCAGTTGATTCCTTTGTAAAATGGGAGCAACAACATTCACCTCCCTTGCCTCGGGAGAGGAATGACTCAAACAGTGATGTAAGAACCATTTGCAAGGCCAGCTATTACTTTTGTTAGGCACTTTGTTGCAGGATTTTGAGGGGTGGTGGGGAGAGTTAGGGGAAAGTTCATTTTAAGCTGAGGAACTTGAGCTCCACTCCGGCTGGAGGAACATGGAGATCATTATTTTCCACAGCTGGGATACTTGGAGGCTCAGCCCCAGGGTTTGCCTGGCTGAGGCCGTGTCACCACTCTCCACTGACTGTCTGTCTGGGGACTTGACTTTCCCCACCTAAAAGTCATAGACATTTGAATCCCCCTCAGATCTTCCTCCAGTGACTCTGGTTCACAGAGTTTCTAATTCAGGTCAATTAAAATTCCCGGGTCTGAGCTGCCTTGTGGGGAAGGAGATGACAGTGCAGCAGCTTTGGCAGTGGAGACCAAGTGACCAAACAAGCTGGGCTGTTTACATCCCCAGCCACCTCCTCAGGGTGTAAAAACACAGCCAAATGACAGGCTCAGGGCAGGTAAGCTGGCAGATGGGATGAGCTTACAGCCTCAGTTTAGTGGGCCAGGTGGTCTGTCAACCTCAGATCAAACCAAACAGAAGGCAGGAGAAAGAAAAGCTGGCAGAGAAGCCCCATGAGCCCAGAGGGTTGTCTTCCCTGGCTCCCTGCTGAACCAGGCTGGGACCTGTTGGTGGCTCTCTCTTTCGGCAAGACCAAAAGGAGCACCCATCTCATTCTTCTACTTTACTTGCCACGGTGATCTGAGGCTCTGGACATCCAAAACTTTACTTAGATAAGCTTAGATATACTTCAGGATGATGCCCTGGAGGAGGAAATAGCAACCTACCTCAATATTCTTGTCTGGAGAATCCCATGGACAGAGGAGCCTGGTGGGCTACAGTATATGTGGTTGCAAAGAGTGGGACATGACTGCATGACTAACACTTTCACTTTCAGATCTACTTAGGGTACCATTTAGTTTTCTCAACAACCCTATGAAGGGGGTACCAATTAGTATTCCCATTTTATAGATGAGGAAGTTGAGGCAGGAAGAAGTAAGTAACTGGCCCCCTTGACAGAGCTGGGATTCAAACCCAGAGCAGTCTGGCTTCAGAGCTCAAGCTCTTAACTGTGAAGCTAAACAATTCCCCCTCCCTGGAAGGACCTTGGGGACGGGAAGAAACCAATGTTATCTAAGCTGTCAGAGGGATTTTGCAATTTCTTAGGTGCTAGAACATTTTCCTCTGAAGAATCTCATCTTGAAACCATGTTCTGCCCCCGGGGAAGGACTTTTTAAGTTTGGTTGTGATGGAAGGAGTCAGAAAATAGAAAGTAAAAGTTAACTGCACAGATAATCAAAGATGCTTAACAGAAAGACAAAAAACTCAAACCACATTCCAACCAGCTTATGAAGAGAAAGTAGACTGAAGACAACAAATATAGTTGATACAGTTATTTTAGGAAAGAGCTCATCCAATTCAATGAGAAAATATTAAAAAATGAGCAAAATACACATATAACTTAAAAAAGGAAAAGATAATCTGTAATTCTTATGTCTATATTATATTAATCTAAGATAAAAATATAAAGCAATTTTATACACCATTACCAGAAATATTTAAAATACCATAATGATAACCAATACTTGAGAGGTCAGAAGGATTAACCTGCATACATATGTAGCTTGTAGTGGCTTAAAAGGGGGCAGCAACAAGAACTTTTATCCTCGTTGTCCAGGTGATCTGAATCCTGAGAATTTATTCAAAATAAGGAAAAAAGTAGATAAATTAGCTGGTATATGCCCCTCCTCTTCTGTCTGTGGGCTGCCAATGGAAGTCACTGCTCCTAGACACCATGTTGGCCCACATTCTAGGCCCTGGAAGTCATCCAGTGACTGTGATGTCTGACCAAGGGATGGAGATTCAGGGCTTCAGAAAGTCCACAGTCCAGTGGCCTCAGCCCACTCTTAGGTATTGGTTTAATTCCAAGGCAATTATTACTGGGAATGCTTGACATCTTAAAAAAATATATGGGTCAATGAGCACATGAAAGACACTCAACATCATTAATCATTAGAGAAATGCAAATCAAAACCATGAGGAAACATCACTTCATATCCACAGAGTGGCTATAATTTTTTTTTAATGGAAAATAACAAGTGTTGGCAAGGATGTGGAGAAATTGGAACCCTCTTACATTGCTTCTGGGAATGTAAAAGGTATAGCCACTGTGGAAAAGAGTTTGTCAGTTCCTTAAAAAGTTAAGCACAGGGTTACCCTATGACTAGCAATTTCATTCTTAGATACACACCCAAGGGAGTTCAAAATGTATGTTCACACAAAAAAAGTGTACATGAATGTTCATAGCAACACTATTCATAATAGCCCCAAAGTGGAAACAATCCAAATGCCCATCAACTGATGAATGGATAAACAATATGTGGTCTTTCCACATAGGGAAATAGCTTTCCACCATAAAAAGGAATGAAGGTCTGACACATGCTACCACATGGATGAACTTTCGGGACATTGTGCTAAGTGAAAGAAGCCAGACACAAAAAGGCACAGAGTGTATGATTTCATTATATGAAATGTCTATAATAGGCACATCTACAGAGATAGAAAGTAGATTAATGGTTGCCAGGGGTGGGGGTGGGGAGAATGAGGAGGGACTGCTGAATGGCTACAGAATTTCTTTTGGGGTGATAACATATTCTAGAATTAAATAGTGGTGATGGTCACACACCCTTGGAAATATTCTTAAAGTCACCGAATCGCACTCTTTAAAGTGGTGAATTTTTTTTTTTGATGTAGACCATTTTTAAAGTCTTTATTCAATTCATTACAGTATTGTTTCTGTTTTCTGTTTTAGTTTTTTGGCCATGAGGCTGGTGGGATCTTAGTTCCCCAGCCAGGGATTGAACCCACATCCCCTGTGTTGGAAGGTGGATTCTTAACCACTGAACGGCCAGGCAAGTCCCACAATGGTGAATTTTTATAGTATGTGAATTTTAACTCAGTAAGACAAAATATGATCCACTACCCCTTTTGTGGACCAGGTACTGTGGTAGGCAGACTACTCTGTTACTTCTGACTCTTAGACCAAGCCATTGGGGATTGAGGCAGGTTTTCATAACCTCATTTTACGAGCAGCGAGGCATCCGGCAACCTGTCCCAGGCGCAAGGTCACAGGGTGGTAAATTTGGGAATTGGATCCACTTTGGGCATCTGCTCCCAAGGTGTGGGACCTTTCTGAGAGGGTCCCCACCTACTTAGCGTGTGCAGCATCAGGGATTTTCAGGGGTGCCTCCATTCTGAAGTTGGCACAGAAGCCCAAACCCCATTCTAGTGGTACACACTGATTCATGTGTGTGCATGTGGGGTGGCCGTTTCTACCCCCACCTCCCCCTATCCCCCCACCCCCACTCCCAGCTGTTTGACTTCCTCACAGACCAGCTGGAGGGCACTGAAGAGTCTAATCTTAGGTGCCAGGATGGACGGCCAGTGTAGGGAACCTAGTAGGACCGTGGATTCACAAAGAATTGTAGTCAACTTCTGCAACAGATGGCCCCGGTGCCTGGCCCAAATTCCCTTGGTATTCATCAGTCTAGAACATTCTCGAAGGACGTAAGACCCCCACCTGAGGCTTTTGAGGCAATGCCTCTGGGAGCATCTCCCAGGCACTGATGAATGGGAACCAGAAGATGAAGACTCCAGCTTTCCCATTCCCCAAGTGAATGGGTGATGCTGAGATGTCTTATCCAGGGTCTCTCAGAGAAATCTATTGGGTTGACCCTCAGTGTCTCACTCCAGAGACTGGCTTGACAATACTTCCCTTACCACCTACTTCCCTTCTCTGCGCCACTCCCTTACTCCCAAATCAGTCACTTGGTGCCAAATCCTTTTCTCGGGTCTGGAAGAACCCAGCCTAAGACTTGTTCCCTTGGTCACTCTTGCTCTATGTCCTTGGGTAAGTCCCTCGATCTCTTAGAGCTCCTCAGGGGTGAGGAGGCCAACCCAGGGGATGAGCTCAATTACGTCTGGATTATTCATCTGACCAAGGAAGAGACCTAGAAGGAAGATAAACTATGACTAATTCTACTCCTGTACTTCTGAGGGGTTCAGTATAAACCAGACCACAACAGCTATGTCTCCTTTCCACCCCTCACCCAGCCCCCAAGAAACTTTCTTGGTCAGCCCAGGGGGTTGGTAAGGGGTATGAGTGAGAGCAGGTATTAAGAGTATCTGGAGGGATAAAGCCCCTCTTTTGGGGCCCCAGGTGTCCCCATGGCAAAACCACCCAAACGACAATGACTTTGGGCTAGCCTTGCTTGGACTCCTCCTGGGCTGCCCAGAATGTTCCAGAACAAGGCTGACAGGTCTGGAAGTTATAGCTGGACTTCCAGTGCGGCAGGTGGTCTCACTTGACTGGGCTGGGTTAAGCTGGCCTTGGAGCCAGGATGCCTCTCACCCTCCCTCTTTCTTTATCTCTAGGCCCAGGGCAGGCTTGGCTGTAAGCGTGTTCACTTTCTGTCCTATGTGCTTGTTCCTCGTCTACACAGCTGACTAACCTCCTTTTCAGAGGGCGTGTGTGTGTGGGGGGGAGGGGGAAGGTGCGTGGGGGGCGGGTGGGGGCTTGTCTGTAAAGGAGAAAGAAGCAAATGAAATACCTCAGGAGGGTGGGTCCGTGTTCCGTGCACTTAGGCCGCCAGCCTGGCACCTGCCCTAAGGACAGCAGGCAAAGCCCAGGCCCCGGGAAGAGCAGGGCTGCCTGGGCAGGGCAGAGGATGTCTCTGAGTCTGTGACCTTGGCCTCTAGGCCTTTGGGTGACTCTCCTGAGTGTCTGGCTGATTTGGACCAGCTCTGTAGCTGCCTAGGCTGCCTGGGCTGCCCGGGGCGCCTCCCGCCTCTCTGCCACATTCTTTTTTGCAGACAAACAGATTCCTTTGCTCACTGGAACAGCCGAGCTAGAGGAGCAGCTGTGAAAATAAACACATGGCAGCTGATTGGAGGGCTGCAGGCTGTTTTCTGGGGTCTGCCTACGTCCAGAACTCCCCAGCCTCAGTGGGTGCCTTGGCTTGAACCCAGGAAGGATAGGGTGGGTCTGTCCCTTTGCTGCCTGGGAGTCAGCCAGCCGGCTCTCTGGGTTTTCTTCACAGTCATCAGGAGGCTCTTGGCAGGCCTGGTCTGCTCTCCAAGCCCCCTGACTGGCCATGACTGTCTCCAGCCAAACCCAGAGAGAAAATATTTAGAGAAGGGCCTTTCCTAAGTAGAGTCAGCTCTTGGGTCATTGGGAGTAGTCCTGGACCTCTGTCCTGAGACACCCTGGGGTGCCTTGAGTGGGTGAAGCAGGTCATGTAGATACTCCCTGAGTCTGTGGGCTGGGAGGACAGCGTGTTATATCTCTAATTTTCTTCCACAGTGGGTGACGAGCCATATGCATGTTGGAAATGAGAAACCTTTCTGCAGAGGTAAGGAAACAGATGCAGACGGTGGCAGTGGCCCAGAGCCACTCAGAACATTCTCTCTTCTCCCATTCTTGGTTTGGAGTCGCCAGCCACACCATCAGGGTCCCAGCCAACAGCTCTTGGCCTTGCTATCAGTGCGCACCTTCCCTTCCTGTGCAGCCTTCCCAGAGCCTGGCTGTGGGGTAAGTGGGAGGCTGGGCCTGGCCTGGAGCCCACGCTCAGCAGCTACAGATGCTCGGCCAGGAGCCTCTCAGCAGCGCCTGGGCCTCCGCATATGGAACGAAGCCTTCCAGGGCTTAGGTTTGGAATTGTCTATACATTTAATCGACCAGGGTTATTAGTCTGTTCAGGCTGCCATAACAAGAACCACAGACTGGGTGGCTTCAACCACAGAAATGTACTGCCTTCCAGTTCTGGAGTCTGGAAGTCCAAGATCAAAGTACCAGCAGGGCTGAGTTCTTCTGAGGCCTCTCTCCGTGGCTTGGAGACGGCCACCTCCTCCCTGTGTCTTCACGTGTGGGTCTGTGTCAATAAGGAGTCCAGTCAGATTGGATTGGGGCCCACCCTTGTGACCTCATTTTACCTGAGTCACCTCAGTAGAGGCCTTATCTCAAATTTAATCACATTCTGAAGTCCTGAGGGGGCAGGACACCAGTGTATTTTGGGGGGGGGGCAGGAGGCACAATTCAGTCTTTAACAACCAGACTGCCCCTGACTTATCTGGAATTCTCTAATCAAGAATACTGGAGTGGGTTGCCATTTATCCCTCCCGGAGATCTTCCCCACCCTGGGATCGAACTCCCGTCTCTTAGGTCTCCTGCATTGGCAGGCAGGTTCTTTACCACTAGCGCCACCTGGACTTCATCATCATCAACCCTGCAGGGGGCGCTCTGACACCTGCACCGCCTGACCCCCTCAGCCCTCAGACAGGAAGAAAACCCAGAGAGCTGGGCTAGCTGACTCCCAGGCAGCAAAGGGACAGGCCCACCCTACCCTTCCTGAGGGCTCCCAACCCCTTCTAGACAGGGTCTGCCTCAGCTACTGAGAGCAGCTGTGCCAAGGTGGCACCCTCTGGGGCCAATGCACCCCCGCTGACTGATGGTTGCAGGGTATCACCTGGGGACCACTCTAATGGGCCATTGAGCCCCACAGCTCCCTATGAGCTTGGCTGAAGTGCTGTTGGTCCAGATCTCAGCTTAGCTCCTCCTTCCGTCCTCTCCCGCTCCTGCTTCCTTCCTCTCCCTTCCTCACGTGTGGATCACCAGGGCCCTCCTTAGTAAACCAACTGCAGCTAAACTCCATCTCAGGCTCTGTTTCTCAGAGAAGCCAACGCTCATCACCCTCAAGGCCTCAGAAATGAGAAGACGGGATGGGAGAGCAAGCCATATTTCTTCCTCGGGTCCTGCTGAGAGAGTGGGGCCACAAGGCTGGGCCGGGATCAACCCCACCCCTTCTGAAACTGACCAGGATCCTGTGGGGCTCCTGGACACACAAGCATTTCCATGTCCCCCATTTTTTGTTTGTAGGGAACAGACTCCAGCCTCCATGACCTTCCCTGAGTTCCAAAGGGTGGATTTGAACAATTTCTAATCAGGGAAGGGATTGAACCTGCATCTTTTATGTCTCCTGCCTTGGCAAATGGGTTCTTTACCACCAGCGCTACCTGGGAAGCCCATCGCCTGGTGGACTCCATGTTAAAGAAAACTCAGAGAGTGGCACGTGTGGGGAGCTAAGGTGCCCTTGGTTCCCAGGGGCTGGCAGTGGTGCCCGCTGGTTCTTTCAGTGGAAGGTAGTTGTGTTGAGGGCTAGTGGGCCTAGGCCAGGGTCCAGATGGGGGACATCACGGAGTCTTCTCCATGGTACCAATGAGTGCCGAGGGGAGGTAGAGATGGCTGGAGTGCTGGGGCTGTGACTTTGCCCAGAGAGTTGGACCTGGGGTTCTCCAGGCCCAGACTTCAGTCAGGGAGGCAGGGCCATCCACACCTGAGCAATCATCATTCCGGGAGCAGCCAAGAACAGCCACTCCATTGCAGAGATCTGGAAGCTTCCGGGAGGGGGGCTGGGGGACGTGGGAGGGCATGTCCTAGGACCTGATTCCTCCCTCTGCATAAGCCCCTGATTCCTTCCCCCTTCATAAGCTATTTGAAGTGCCATCTCAGGACCAGCAACCTCAACATCATCTGGGAGATTGGTAGGACTGCCTACTCTCGGGTCTCAGCCCAGATCCTCTCATTCAACATCTGCCTTTTAACAATCTCCCCAGGGCATTTGTGTGAGAGGTGAAGAGTACAAAGCTGAAAGAGCCCAGGCATCTGCCTGAAAGGACCAGTTACACAGTCACACTGCACTCTGTCTCCTGGATCCAACTGAAATTTCATCACCCCATCCTGTCCAGTGATGTTGAGAAGGAAGGGAGAAGCTATGGGCCAATTTAAAAAAACTGGCATCTTTCTTTACTCATCTGACTGTAGTGTGAGTTGATTTGTGGGTCTGCTATGTGTAAGTGAAGGTGGTGGCTCCAAAGGGGAAGCCACACAGACAGTTAATGTTGGAGATGGCAGGAGAACCCACATGCTTTGACCTTGACTTTTCGCCTCCGACCCTCAAAGTTTTGGGCCAGTGTCCATTCACAAACTGGCGCCCGTCCACTGTAGGCTAAGTACAGAAACTTGGGGTGAGTGTTTAGAAACTTTGATAGCAGCTTGATGGAGTATGTTTATGTCTGCTAAATCGAATGATAAAAGCTGGGGCTTGTATTTTATAGCTTGTAGTTCCTTTTCATTTCATTTTTTCTAGCAAATCATTTTTATTGTACTTTCCAAAAGTATCCATCCGTGACGGATTGAAATTAATTAACAAGGAAACAAACCCAAACCAGACGGTCCTACGTTTGTAGATAGTTTGAGAAACCCTGCTTCATTGCCATGCCATTTTAAGTCGAAGGGAGAGATTCTGGAAATCAGAAAGCCATCATAACTTGCCCCTGCCTGGACAAAGCTCGTGAGCGTTGCAGGCTGAGGGGCAGGCTGACTGGGAGGGGGAGGGTCGTGGCAGCTCTATATCTCTAAGACATACCATAGGGAAGCAGGGGTGGTGGGGGGAGACAGGTATTAATGGGGGCTTCAGAGGCTTCCCAGGTGGAGCTAGTGGTAAAGAGCCCTCCTGTCAAGGCAGAAGATGTAAGAGACGCGGGTTTGATCCCTGCATGGGGAAGATCCCCTGGAGGAGGGCATGGCAACCCACTCCAGTATTCTTGCCTGGAGAATCCCATGGACAGAGGAGGCTGGCGAGCTACAGTCCACAGGGTCACAGACAGTCAGATACGACTGAAGCGATTGAGCAGGCACAGGCCAAGTCATTCCGTCTCCCGTTGCCCCAGTTTCCTCACCTGCAAAAAGACCGGCAGCTCAGTCCTCCCGAGATGTTGCTGCCGCCACCTGTCCCGAAGAAGCACACATGTTCGCCGACCTCCCCTTCTGAGTGAGAGCCGACTGGTGATACTGCCTTGGGCGGGAACGTCCCGGCACCAGCAGTGCCCTCCCTCTCCCCGCCCAACCCGATGCGTTGTCTGGCAGAGGGACAAGTGCTTTCTTTTTGTGAGCCTGCAAACCTCCAGCCTCCCAGCTGGTCGGGCGCCAGGGACCAGGCGGGACATGCAGGCCGACATCACCACCCAGCCCCATGATGCTGCTCCCAATTCTGGAACATCTGAGTCAGCCTGCCTGGGCCGTGTCCATGAAAGACTGAGCAAGAATAAAGGCACGGGCTCTCCCAGGGACCTGCTGATGACGACCTCTCACCACGTGTACACTTGGGCCTTCGTTTCCTGTGGGCTGGGAATGCCTTGAATCCAGCAAAGAGCGTTGTGGGTGTCAAATTGTGAACTGCTAAACCGGGGAAGGAGGCCCAGCAAATGTGGGATGTGTGAGCCTCCCTCGTCCTTCCTGACAGCGCTGTTTGTTTCTGTGTCTGATAAAGGAGGGTGGCAGGCTCCGGCACATTTGTCCGGAGTCAGCAGACCACCCAGCATCCTGAGAGTTCAGGGCTCAGGCACACCGTCCACCCCAAGGCCTGATCCTTCATTCTTCTGGAACCTGCCCTGTCTTGGATCAAAAGGATCTTGACCAAGGCCGACTGGCACCCAGAGAGCCTTATTTCCCAAGGGGCTAAGACTGGCCAAGGGGGTGACAGGCAGTGTGGGATGCTCAGGGTTGCAGGCAATGAGGCAGTAGTGGTTGCAGCCAGTCTCTCCTTCCCCAGATGGGCCTCCCAGAGCCGAGTACTGGCTGCATTGCTCTGACCTCCATGAGCTTCCACTTTGATTGCCTTTCAGTGTTGGTGGTGAAGGAAAATTGCAGTAACTGTTTGGCAGGCACTGGCTGGGCCCCTTGTTAGCTGACCCCTGGGGGACCGGTGGCTTTTCCTGAAGTCCTGATTTCTGAATCTGGTCTGAAAACCGTGGTCCTTGTCTCCTCCTGCTGCTCCTGCCCCCAATGTTTATTGTCTACACAGCCGCCAGAGTGAACTTTAAAACTTTTATTTTACAAACTTGATTTTGAAATAGTTTCAGTTGTGGAAAGCTGCAAAAATGGTGCCAAAATTTCCTGCATCCTCTTCGCCTAGATCCCCTGAATATTAGCATTTTACCAGTTTTTGAGCTGTCACTCTCTCTCTCTCTCTCCACACACGTAACACACACATACACACAGACACACTTTTTTTTCCCCCTGAAACTTTTAAGATTAATTTACAGACATGAAGCTCCTTTGCCCCTGCAAATTTCGGGGTGTATTCCCTAAAAAAAGTAAAAACAGAACAAGGACATTCTCTTAAAATAACCATAGTATCGTTTATCAAAATTAGGAGATGAACACTGATATAATACTGTTTCTTGATTGACAGATCTTATTCAGATCTCATTAGTTGTCCCACTCCTGTTCTTTATAACAAAAGAGAGAAAAATTTTTTTCTTGCCCAAGAGCCAATCTAGAATCGTGCATTGTATTCAGTTGTCACATCTCTTTAATCTCCTTTAATTTGATTTGGTCCCTTAGCCTGTCTTTGTCTTTTGAGACATGAACACTTCTGAAGAGCACAGGCTGGTGACTTTATAGATGGTCCCTTAGTTTGGTTCTGATATTTCCTGAGCAGATTCAGGTTCTTCGCGTTTGGCAGGAACCCCCACTGAGGTGATATGTGTCCTTCACATGATGTCCATTTGATCCCTGACTGGCGATGTTCACTTTGATCATTTAGTTAAGGTACTGTCTGCTGGGTTTCTCCACTTTGTTACTAGTTTTCCCTTTATAATTTATATGTATCTTGTGGGCAGTGCAACTTTTTAAGAACTAGAAATCTGATTAGTTCACCTCCGTCCTCTAACCTGGGGCTTCCCTGATAGCTCAGTTTGTAAGGAATTCACCTGCAATGTGGGAGACCTGGGTTCCATCCCTGGGTTGGGAAGATCCCCTGGAGAAGGGAAAGGATACCCACCTTAGTATTCTGGCCTGGAGAATTCCATGGACTGTGTAGTCCATGGGGTCGCAAAGAGTCGGACATGACTGAGTGACTTTCACTTTCACTTTCACTTTTCCTCTAACCTCAGTTGAAATCCAAACTCCTTACCTTGGTGTGCCCAGCCCAAGGTCTTGGCCCTTGTTGAGGCCTGTGCTGTCATCTCCCTATCACCTTTCTGAGAATTGCAGTCACACTAGGCTTCCTGTTCTTCCTAGAACATATCAAGCTTGTTTTTACCTCAGGGCCTTCGTATTAGCTGTTCCCTCTTCCTGGAATGCTCTTCCACCCAATCACTGCATGTCTTTATCTTCTTTTTTAAAGAAGATTAACAAATATACATATGCTCTTTATGCCTGGCTTCTTTGTGTCTTTCAGACCTCAGCTTACAGGGAGGGCGGCCTTAACCTGCCCACCCAGCTAAAGGAGCTCCCAGTGGCTCCCCTGCAGCACCTGGTTTGGGCTTTTAGCATAGGACTTACTACCATCTGCCCCTTGCTCATTTGTTTGCCTCCCCCAGAAGAAAGCAGGGACCCCATGTAACTTGCTGGGGGCACCTAGCACAGGGCCTGGGCCACGGCTGTGGGGTCAATATTGATTGAGAGTTTGCTGAATGAACTCCTGATGAAGGATTGCTTAGTAACGTGTTGCAAGCTGGGGTCCTAACCCGGAAGTCTTGGAGTTCTGCCAGATGGTCTATGCTGGCCGCAGTGCAGCTCTGCTGGGCTTGTGCGCCAATAGGGCAGATGGCAGCCTGGTGGCTTAGGGGTCCCTGCATGGTGCCCTTAAAGGGGAGCTAGAGGAAACAATGAGAAGAAATGATGAGATGGGGTCGGGGGATGGAGGGCTCTTTCAGCCCTGCAGTACAGATCCAACCTCCCTCCCTCCCTCCCTCCCTCCCTCCCTCCCTTTTCTCCTTCCTTCCTTTCCTCAAAAGTCTGGAGAGTGGGGGGGTGGGTAAAGGCTGGGGAATCAGTCATAAATACACTTACATTTAAAGCACAGAGGCAACGTAGAGGGAAGACTTACAGATGTTGGCAGCTGCAGAGCCGCAGAATTGCCAGGCCAGCCGGGCCATTAGAACAGAGGTGGGTGGGCTCCTTCTGAGCAGAGGAGAGGCTGCCAGGCTATCAGCTTCAGGGAAAGATGCAGGGGAAGTCAGGCAGCTGTCTTCAGATGTCATCTCCCCTGCGTTCTGGCCAGAGGGTTCACCCAGCTTCCTCTAGCTCTTGCCGCCTGGCAGACAAACATTCACGTGGGGAGGGCGTGCCACCCCTCTGGGAGAGTTTGCATCTGACCATAGAACTGTGAAGACAGAGGAATGCTTAACACCAGGGGCAATTTTAGGGACAGATGTAAGGATGAGGCTTTCCCAGTGAACGTCCCTCCAGTCATGCTGGCTGCTGGGGATCCCTGTGTGGGACTGTGCTGCCGAGTATATGCCAGGACAAAGCCCTTCCCTGGGCCACCAGCAGCCAAGCTACAAGGGCCTAGGGTGGTGTCTCTCTCATACTCCTTTCCTCTTTGTTTCTCTGAGGGAGTGTCATAGTCAGCTGGGGCTGCCATAACAAAATACCACAGACTGGGCAACTCCACCAACAGACATTTATTTTCTCACAGTTCTGGAGACTGGAAATCCCAGATCAAGTAAGGTTTGTTTCTTTTGAGACCTCACTCATTGACTTGTAAATGGCCACCTTTTTGCTGTGTCTTCATATGGCTTTTCCCCTGTGCACAGGCAGAAAGAGCAAGCTCTCTGCTGTCTCTTATAAGGACACTAATTCTATTGGATTAAGGCCTCACCCTCATGACCTCATTTAACCTTAATTACCTCCCAGAAGGCCCTATTTCCAAATATGGTCATATGGGGGTTAGAGCTTCAGTATATGAATTTGGGGGAGACACAATTCCCCCAAATTCCCCAGATTGTCCCCTAGTGGCGACAATTCAGTCCTTTGACTCTTAGCAGAGTTATGTAGATCCTCCCACCATATAGATGTCTCAGGAGGCATCTCATCCCTCTCTTAATGCTGCTGGGGCTCGGGGATTCATTTTAAGAAATCCTCCCAGAAATGTCAGGGTCCACCTAGGTAATGCTGCTGACCTTAATGAAATGAAACCCAGTCCCTGTCAGGTGGCCTTAGAAGAAAAAGCTTCAGATGGCAAGATGGAAGGTGAGGAGTGCTGTATGTGAGCCCTGGGACTGGGATTCTGGCCTGAGGCTTATCTTCTTCCATGTCTCTGTGTGTGTGTAAGTGTACATGTGTGTGCACACAAACATGCACAAGCTCTCAGGTTAGTGCTGTCAGGCAGGGAGTGGCTACTGACTCCCTCTACCCAGCTCTCCTTCACTATGGACACTAGACACCACCAAACTGTGCTCCCTTTAGCCCTCTAGCATAGGTGTGGCTCAAGACCCCTGTTTTTTTCTCAGGAGCCCACTAAAACAAATTTGGAACTTTCTAGAAATCTTTGTGCTTGCAAGAGACTCACATATGCTGGCATATAGGCTTGTGGGGCAGAGCAGGTGGCTGTTGCAATGATCGTTGGCTATATAACAAAGGCTCCCAAAATTTAGTGGCTCAAAATAATGACAGTTTTGTTCATGAGTACACAGTATGGGCAGGGCTCAGCAGGGACAGCTCGTTTCTGCTTCATTTGGTGTCAGCTGGGGTGGCTTGAAGCTAGCAGCTGGATTATTTGAAGGCTCGCTCACTCATGTGATTACAGGCTGAGACATCAGTTAGATGGTCGATCAGAATGCCAATACGTGACCTCTCCAAGTGGCTCTTGGCTTCCTCACAACATGGCAGCTCTGTTCCAAGGGCCAGTGTCCCAGGAGAGAGAGCCATTACACCTTTTACAATCCAGCTTTGGTAGTCACCTTGTGTCACATCCAGCAGATTCTATTTATTAGAAGCCATCACTAAGGCTGGCCCACATTCAAGGAGAAGGGATTGGATTCTACCTCTTGATGGGAGGAAGGTCAATGAACTTGCAGCCACGCTGGAAAACCACCACAGTGGTTCACAGCCTCCTTCACATTCACACAGGACTTGGGATCTTGTCCTTTTCAATGTCTGGTCTCTATCTTCACAGGATCACCCTCAGATCACCTACCACCCAGCAGTGCCCTCATGGAAGCCAGTCCAAGAGAAAGCACACTCTTTCTGATCAAGGCCACACCAAGACAACAGCTCTCTGCCTGGGGGAAGAATTTTGTGCCCTTTCATACTGGGAAAAAATGGATTTCCTAGCAGAACAGCATGGGCTTCCAGTCACAGAGAGCAGTATATTGAGGCAGAGGTGTATTCCTCTCTCACTAGTGGTCCACACCTGGCATGAAGTTCTGCTTTACAAAGCCTTTGGGAACACACGCTTGTCTATTTTGCTGCTCTGCCATGCATGGCCTCCCATGGTCAGGGCACCTCGCAGTCCAAGATGACTGTTGCAGCTGCATTGGGATCTGAAAGGATCAAGAAGAAACAGCAGAGGGTTCTCAGAATAGTCACATGATATTTTTGATTGTATCTCATTGGCCAGAACTTGTCTACATGGTTACTCCTTGCTGTTGAGTTGGGAAATGGAGTCTATTCGGGGTGGCTGTGTGCCCAGCTGGTATTCTTAGCACAGAGAAAGGATACTGTGGGCTGAGAAGCAGACTCTGCCAAACTTATTAATTAAAACATTTTCTGCAGACAGATTTACTCACTAATTTACCTCCCCTGGCTATAGAAAAAAAAAATTAATGGTCTAAAAATACGGCAAAAATCTCTGACACTTTTTGTAGTTCTTTAACTCACATCAGTTTCCTTTGGCAATTTCTCAAGGCAGACAATTTGGTGGCAGAAGCATATTGAAGGGTGTACAAATTATATGATAAAATGAATTATTGTTTGCGGTAAGTAAGAAAGTTACGCCACGCTTTATTTGGTTTCAGGATTTCAATGATCGCAGCTATATGGGTGTATTACAAAAATACCCAAAGAGAGGGGTCAGCGCCAGCTAGGGGTGTTTTTAAAATTTCCATATAAGGCTACTGTTTACTTTGGTAGGAACTTGTGGAAACTTGCGTCAACCGGCCTAGGTATTTCTATTTATTCCAGCAGTATTTTGGACCCTCTAATAGACTGGGGTTGTGGACAGCCGCCCAGCTGGCCTGCCCAGCTAACTTGGTGTCTGAGGATGCTAGGAGGCATTTAGCAATTTAGAGAAGACCTGGGCCGTATCTGAAATGTATGGCCTTGGCCTTATGGTCCTCAAGGTGAACTCTGCCTCTGGATATGACACAAACCCTGATATTCATCTAAGAGACTGGATAAAGTTCCTTAGGCTGGAGTAACAAATCATGACACAGTGGGTGGCTTGAACTACAGAAATGTATCCTCTCACAGTATTCTGGAGGCTAGAGGTCCAAGATAAAGGTCAGCAGGGCTGTGTTCTCTCTGAAGGGGTAGGGAAGGGTCTGTTCTGGGCTGCTCAGCTTCTGATAGTTCCTTGGAGTGTGGCAGCATAACTCCAGTCTTCACATGTTGTTATGTGTCCAGATTTCCCCTTTTTATAAGGACACCAGTCATATTGTATTTTTGTTGTTGTTGTTCAGTCTCTGAGTCATGTCCGACTCTTTGCGACCCCATGGACTGCAGCACGCCAGGCCTCCCTGTCCTTCACCATCTCCTGGAGTTTGCTCAAACTCTTATCTATTGAGTTGATGATGCCATCCAACCATGTCATTTGGATTAGGGTCTACCCTATTCCAGTATGATCTTACCTTAATTGATTACATTTACAATGACTATTTCCAAATATAGTCTTGTTATGAGGTACTGGAGATTAGAAACGTCAATATATTAATTTGGGGGGATGGGGACACAAGTCAGTCCATAGCAAAGACATCCACATATGAGATGATTGTGTGTGTGTGTGTTGTCTCTGTAAACTCTGACCTAATGGGTCCTGACTTTTGGGTGGGGAGGGTGGTTTCCACCAGTGATAAAAGATGTCGGTTGGGAAAGTGGTTCACAGGGAGGCCTTTGGTTCTTTTCCTATAGAGCAAAGGCGACTGGCGTCTAGGGAGAGTCTGAAGTTGGACAACCACATACAGTATGTAGAGCAGGGCCATTCCCATCCATTGGAACGGGCATCTCTCTGGAGGGAGTTTGAGTTTGAGCTGGTTATAATACAGTGGAACAGGATGTTTGTAGCTATATCCAATGCTTTCAGTCCTAATAACAAAAAACTCACTCAAAATGGCCTGGGCAAGAGGAAGATGATCATCTCCCATGACCCAGAAATCTAGAGGCAGGATCATTCCTGGGGTGGTTAATTGGCTGCTCATTGGTGGCATCAAAGACCCAGGTCCCTCCACTTTTCTGCTCTGTCTTCCTCAGCATGCCACTGGTGTCCTCTGTCTTGCCTTCTGGTGGTCACAAAAGAAAGAACATCACTGGTTCCAGGTGTCACCTTCTAACACAAGTCCAACGGCTGGATGAGAGACTGTTCCTTCTTCCTAAAGAGCCCTAGCAGACTTCCAGTCACACCCACTGGTGGAAACAGTGTCACTGGGACAGGAAATGGAGTTGCCTCGACTAGCTTTAACATAACAAGCTTCACCCTCTAGAGTTGGGAGGGGGCCAGTTGCTCTTGTCACCTACTGACAGCCCTTTCCCTGAACAAAATGTGGGGTAAGTTGGCAGGGAAGAAGGGGGGTAGTTCCAAGGGGAAGGCAACTGTCAGGATCCACCACACAGGCCCTGAATTAAGCAGAGGGGTGGGAGGCTTTTTCTGACCGAGGTGGGGGTGGGATGTGATGGCAGAGATGAGGAGAGTGAGGGAACGCCACGTAGAGTGGCCAGTCGATACCTTCTTAGAATAACAGTTCTCATCAGGCACTGGGTCTGACTTTCAGCTGACAAATGATTTTCCTTCACAATAAAAGTACAAACAGAATCCTAATTAATGAATTTGCCAATAGCTGTTGCCTATTTTATGGGCCTCAGCCCAGATTCAGTCTGTGGACAGGATGAGTGAGTGTGTGTATGTGGATGTGGCCATAAATCACCCAGGGCCTGAGACAAGGGCAGTCTGGTTGGGATCTTCCTAAGCAGCCCTTCCTGAGGGAGCTGAGACCGTCATGACAACCATGAAAGCCACAACTGCCCTGTCAGCCGCCAGAGCTAGGACACCCATGGGAAGCCTGTGACAGTGCAGGCTGGCCCCAGTTCACTGCTGCTGTTGCTGCTTGTGACTGAGATGACTATCGTTTTCCTTAAGAGGTCATTGGCCCCATGTTCCGCCACCCCTGAGGGCATATTTCACCTTTGACTCTTTCCACTTAAGGAGAGGCCATGGTGCCTTCAGTAATTTACCTGCTTTTGAGGAAATTTCTGGAAGCAGTCATTCCCATTGGGTTGGAGGCATGCCTGTGTCATTCACTCAACGATCTAGTGTCTGACTATGTGCTGAGCCTGTGCAGAGGCCAGCAGGGCAAAGATACATGGAGGCCATCTTGGTCTTGTTCTGGGGCCTCTATGTTCTTGCCTGGTCAGAGGGACCATGGGAGAGGAAGAACTCTCTGGCAGCCCTTTGTTTTTCATGAGAACCAGCAGAAAGGGGAGCTGTGATGAGGCCCACTCTCAGGACGTGGAAACAGCTGTTTTGACAAGACTGTAGGACAACAGATGTCAGATAGCAAAGTGAGCATGAGCTAGACATCCTGAGAGATTTGCTACAGCTAGAGGCAGCATGGGTCACCGGTACCTTGATTCTGATAGAATCTCCTTGCCCTCCTTACCCAGCCCCACCACCCACACTACCTCAGCGATCATCACCAAATTACCAGGAAAGAACTTATCACCTCTCACACACTTAAAGATGGTTGAGCATCTCCCCCTTTCCGGAGGCTTCTCCATCCCATTCCCTTTTGTTTGCCTGCACGAGCCTTTTTTCCAACTATTGTTAATGATTAATCATTTGTTTAGTATTAACTGAGCTTTCCAGGGTTTCTGGTCCATATCTTCCCAGCCATTTGTTCCAATTCTTCTAAACCAATTCTTTGCATGACATCAATAAATTCATTTCCTTTATTTTTTGTCCTTGATGTGGCCGAGAAAGTCCAGTGTTCTGTTGGCAATACCTGGCCCGTCGACATTTCCCTTGTCTTCCCAGGAGTGAGATAAACTCTGCAGGTTGGCAAATTCATATATTGAAGTTTCTAATCTCTGGGACAGCCCCTAGATGAACCTCCCCTCTCTAAGTAAACATACTGCTGCTGCTGATGATGCTAAGTGGCTTCAGTCGTGCCAACTCTGTGCGACCCCATAGACGGCAGCCCACCAGGCTCCGCCATCCCTGGGATTCTCCAGGCAAGAACACTGGAGTGGGTTGCCATTTCCTTCTCCAATGCATGAAAGTGAAAAGTGAAAGTGAAGTCGCTCAGTCGTGCCCGACTCCCAGCGACCCCATGGACTGCAGCCTACCAGGCTCCTCTGTCCATGGGATTTTCCAGGCAAGAGTACTGGAGTGGGGTGCCATTGCTTTCTCCGAAGTAAACATACTAGGGTGGCACTTTTCTCATCCTCATGAACAGGCACTGTTGAATAAGTTTCTCATCTCTGTCTACATCACTGCCATTTAAGTGCCTCATTTCCTTCAGAATCTTAGAATGATAATCACTCAGTCCTACGGACTTAGAAGAGTAGGGTTACCACTGTCTTTCCTAACTTTGTCTTTTGTGACATGTTATTACCCAGGAAGTTAAACATGGCTGCTATTACTATGGCTCTCGAAAGAGTTCTTTCTCTCTGTCTTCATTTCCTCTGGCTGCTGGGCGCTCTGGGGGCTGGAAGGCTCTGAGTTCCACCAGTGCCCTACAGACACCATGGTCCCATGTCTTCACGCCTGATACCTCTTGCAAAGTGAGTCTCGGTGACTCACCACTTATAGCTGTTAGTTACTAGTCTGGGACTCTGTTTCCTCATCTTTAAAAAGATTCTTGTGAGGCACTGTGAACAGTGCTGCAATGAATATTGGGGATGCATGTATCCTTTTGGATGCTGTTTTTCTCCAAGACATGGAAGCAACCTAAATGTCCATTGACAGAGGAATGGATAAAGAAGATGTGGTACATTTATACAATGGAATACTACTCAGCCATTATAAAGAATGAAATAATGCCATTTGCAGCAACATGGCTGGTCCTAGAGATTATCATACTGAGTGAAGTAAGTCAGAGGAGGAGAAATGTCATATGACAACCTTTATATATGGACTCTAAAAAGGAAAGATACACATGAACTTACAAAACAGAAAGACACTCACAGACTTAGAGAACCAACTTAAGGTTACCTGTAAACACTACTATATTTAAAAGAGATAACCAACAAAGACTTCCTGTATAGCTCATGGAATTCTGTTCAATGTTATGTGGCAGCCTGATTGGGAGGGGAGTTTGGGGAAGAATGGATACGTGTATATGTATGGCTGAGTCCCTTAGCTGTTCACCCGAAATGATCACAACATTGTTAATTGGCTGTACCCTAATACAAAATATAAAGTTAAAAAAATGGTTCTTGTGAGGATGGAACTGATAATACTTCTAAGTATCTAGGGGGTGCATCTGGGACTCAAAACATCCCATCTCCATTCCATTTCCATGCAGGGTTACCTACTTCCCATGATCAAAACTTATATCTCCTCACTTGAGGGCTTTCTTCAGACACCAGAGTGCTCTCCGTCTGTGTGCACAGCACCCAGACGTGCGAAAGAACAAGTGTTCCCCAGAACAGCCCACAAACAAGGATGGATAGGAGTCCATGTGTAAGGACCCACCTCTCTGCCCTCAGATGGGAGCACTCTGAGGCGCATGCTTGATACTGCCCCTACAGGTCCCCCGCAAGACTGAGCTTCATTTGCCTGCAGCGCTAATGTGCTGGAGATCTCACCCTTGCTTGGTTCCTTCCTTCCCCATCTCACATCCCTGCTCCCCTCTCAGTGTTCCCAGAGACCGTCTCCCCATAAAACACCAGCACACAAATCCTTATCTCATAGTCTGTTTCTGGGACAACTAAGGCATTTTCCTCTAGTGATTCCCCTCCACTTCTGGTGGTGCTTTCTCAAACTACCTCTGGACCACCTGTGACTGCATCAGACTTGACCTCTATAAAATGATACTTACTCTTTTCTCCATCAAACTAGCCTGTTCTCCCATTTTCCCTGTGTCTCACAGGAATCACATCATTTCCCCCGGTCATTCAAGGCAGAGATGTGGGCTTATCCCACCATATCCAGTTGTTAACGTCAACAAATATTTATTGAGCTCTTTTAGTGGGAGAACTACTCTGTGATACTCCTCCCAGCCATGACTGTCTTTGCTTAGCGATTCCCCTTCTCTCTTCCTTCATGCCCTCCTCACCTCACACCAGTCTACCAGCCTCGCTGTTGACATTATCCAGAAGAGACTTCTATTGACTCTTTATCATTCCTTGTCTTTGCTCAATGCCCATTCACCACTCCCCACTGGCTGCTGGACAAAGCTGAAGCTCTACTGTTGGGTAGAGAAGGGCCCTGAACCTCCTTGTCTCAGAATAAACCCCCTGACCTAGCCCAATTGCCCCACCCTTCATTGCACCCTAGAGTCATCGGAGCTTCCTGTGGCCATGTCTTTGCTTGTATTAAATCCAACCTGTACCTTAGAGTTTGGATTAAATCCCACTTCCTTTGTTGCAGCCCATCCCCACTGAGAAGGCGGCCCTTCTCTGATTCCTGCGGAATCAGCAGGATTGGAAACTCTCAGCCATGTTTATTCAATAAAGCACTATGAGCCAGGCACCTTGCTTATTACCCTTGGGGATATACTGATGAACAAAATAAGCATGGGCCCTGCCCTCATGAAGTTCACAGGACAGCAGGGGAGGAAACAGAAATAAAATAATCACAGCAATGTAAAATTATAAATCAAGTTAAGGACTATAAGGAATTGACAAGGTGTGTCAGAAAACCAAACGAGGTGGAAGCTAATTTGAATGGGAGGTACTGGATGCTCAGATGAGATCCTCTCAACATGAAGTATGACTAGGAATTAGCTAGAAGGAGAGTAGAAAATAGTCCAGGTAGAATGAGTATTTCATAAGAAGACTTGAAACCTTTGAGGCACTAAAAAAGATCAGTGGGGCTAGAATTGGGTGAACAAAAGGTCACTATAAAGGGAGATGGGGCTGGAAGGATTGTCAAGGGCCAGATTATCCAGGGTCTTATGGACTGTACTAGTCAGGTTTCTGCTGCATAAATGCTGCATAACAAACAGCCTCCCAAATTCCCATGGCTTATAGGATCAAGTATTTTATTTCCGGCTCATAGGTCTTATGATTGCCTGTAGTTCAGTGGGGCTCTGCTGTGACTCTGCAGGTCCTGGTTTTGGGTTCAGCTCAGAACTGGGGGCTCAGATGGTAAAGACTCTGCCTGCAATGCAGGATACCCAGGTTTGATCCCTGAATTGGGAAGATCCCCTTGAGAAGAAATGGCAGCCCACTCCAGTATTCTTGCCTGGAGAATTCCATGGACAGAGGAGCCTGGTGGGCTACAGTCCATGGGGTTGCCAAGAGTCGGACATGACTGAGTGACTAAACACTTAACACTTAACAGGACAGCTCCATGTTTCTCTCTTTCTGGGACCAAGGATAAGGGAGAAACAGGTACATGGAGTCAGCTCTTCTCATGACTGAGGGTAAACTCAAGAGGGTAATTGGAAAAATGCTTTTTTAAAAAATTTGTTTAAAAATTTTTTAAATATATTTTTTAATGACGGATAATTGCTTTACAGAATTTTGTTGTTTTCTGTCAAACCTCAACATGAATTAGCCATAGGTATACATATGTCTCCTCCCTCTTGAACTCCCCTCCAACCTTCCACCCTTTCCCACCCCTCTAGGTTTTTACAGAGCCTCGGTTTGAGTTCTGTGATTCATATAGCAAATTTCCATTGGATATCTATTTTACATATGATAGTGTACATGCTTCCATGCTACTCTCTCCATTCATCTCACCCTCCCCTTCCTTCCAGCCAGGAAACAATGCTTTTTAAGGACAAGGTTTAGAACTGATGTACTGTGACTTCTGTCCACACTCCACTGGTCAAAGCCAGTCATAAGGCCTAAGTCAGTGGACAAGGAGACCTCCTGGATCTTGCCCACCAGAAGACATGCAGTCAGATGGCAAAGGGCATGAGTAGGTAATTCTACCTCAGGTAGAGGGAAAAATTGGGCATAAGAATCAGGTTAAGAATTGTGCTAACACCAACTGGAAACCTTTGCATCTTTCTTTCTTCCTTCTCTCCCACTTTCCCTCTCTTTCTCACTTTTTTCTTTCCATTTTAAATTGCCCAACTAACAGAGTCCATTTCCATTGTAAATTATTCAAGCTGTGTTGATAGAGCCAGAGTCCCCTTTGTTATTCCTGGTGGCCCCCAATCCAAGTCTGTTTCCCAGAGACGACCACTGTTATCTTGGATGCTTTTTATCATGTACTTAGAAACCTAGGATTTTTGTAAATAGGTTTTAATATGAACAATATCATATTGAATGTATTGTTTTTTAGTGAATAACTTTTGAGCTCCAAACCAGCATCTAGGAAGGTTGTTTCATAACGTTTTCAATGCTCAGGGTCTCCAAAGGTCTTACTTTGACCTTGGTTAGAAGGTGTGAGCATGGTCCCAAACAACAAGCCCTGGGTAGCCACATTAGCATTTCCAGTCCTACATGCTCTTCCAGAACCTTGACATACATGCCCCTATCAAGAGACACGTCTATGTCCCTTCCCCTGAGTGGGTCTTTGTGGCTGTCTTGACTAAAAGAGAAGTGGTAATATGTGACTCCTGAGTCTGGGACATAAGAGGGTGATTAGCTTTCATTTGGCTCTCTCTCAGAATGCTTATCCTTGGGACCTGGCCACCATGCTGTGAGGAAGCCCAGGCTACCTGCAGAGGCTCAAGTGCAGCAGAATCATGGCCCCCAGTCCTCAGCTTTGCCTGAGCTCCATGCTCACTACCAGTCCTAGTTTGTCAGCTGGGAGTCAGTCATGTGGAAGGTGACTCCTCCAGTCCTCAGGTGAACTGCCCCAGATGGCACCATGAGGTTCAGAGATGAGTCCTCCCCACTGAGACCTGCCCAAAGTGCAGATCCAGGAACAAAAAGAATGATTGTCATGTTTTAAACCTCTAAGTAGAGGGGTGGCTTATGCAGCAAGGCACTCAGACTTATTAGAACTGGGTTTCCAGGCGGATGGTGAAGCCGTGGCAAGGCTGAGTCTCCATGCTACAAATTCCAGAGTCCTTGGTTTCCCCTGAGGAGGAGGTTCATGTTTCCCATAGACTAGGGCTGGGCTGAGCCTCAGGGTGGGCTGCAGGGACCCCAGCTGTGAACACTGGGGGCCTCAGTACAGTAAGTTTGGCTTAGTAGGGCACAAGGAGTGTGAAAGGCTGTCCCTGGAAGACTGATGGGTTTGGTTGTAAATAGGAAGAGTGTGAGAAGGTTGGGGCTGGGGTGGCCACAGCCAGTGGAAGCAGCATGAAATGAGGAGTCCAGGGTCTTGGGCCCAGATCCTTGACTTTGACAAACCACCACTGTGACTTCAAGTTCCTATGCTTCCTTGGGCCCAGTGGTAGGGGTACTGGATAAAATAGAGGCCATTCAGTAAAAATTGAATTTCAAATAAACAAGTAAATAATTTGACTGTAAATATGTTTCAAATATTATATGGGGCATCCTTATTCTCCAAGGGCTTCCCTGGTGGCTCAGATGATAAAGAATCTGTCTACAATCCAGGAGATCCAAGTTTGATTCCTGGGTCAGGAAGATCCCCTGGAGAAGGGAATGGCAACCCACTCTAGTATTCTTGCCTGGAGAATCCCATGGACAGAAGAGCCTGGCAGACTACAGTCCACGGGATCACAAAGAATCGGATGTGTCCAACACTTTCATTTTTTTAACATAGCTGCAAAATACAATAAAATCAGAACTAAAACAAGGCATTCATCCACAGAAAACCCAAGTGCCACAATGCTAACAGGCCCATCAAGTGATCTTTTGAAGAGCAAGGAAATTAGCAATGTGGTTGGTTGCCCAGAGGATAGAGATAGTATCAGTACTTCACTTTTATCCATCCACCAGTTTATTAGCATTTGGGTTGTTTCCATCTGGGGTTTCCCAGGTGGCTCAGAAGGTAAAGAATCTGCCTGCAATGCAGGAGCCCCAGGTTTGATCCCTGCGTCAGCAAGGTCCCCTGGAAGAGGGAATGACAACCCACTCCAGTCTTCTTGCCTGGAAAATCCCATGCACAGAGGAGTGTGGTGGGCTATAGTCCATGGGGTTGCAAATAGTCAGACACCACTGAGCGACTAACACTTTCACTTTATTCTCCAAAAGTATATTTGGAGAATATTTATTATTTATCTGAAATTCAGCTTTACCTGGACAGCCTGTGTTTTCATTTGCTAAATCCAGAATCCATCCTCAGGGGCCATGTTTGTAAAATGGGGGCTTAGACAGCATGGCCTCCAAGGCAGTGACGTTTTGAGGCAAAACAGCCCCTGGATCCACACCCTACCTAGGTGTGACCCCTGACAAGCGCCAAACCTCATCTATAAAATGGGAATAGTGATGGCCCTTCCCTCACAGGGTGGTTGTGAGGATTCAATGAGATCGTGCGTACAGAGAACTTAAATGTTCCAGGCACAAAATCAAAGTGAGATATTATTACTCTCCAATGCTTTAGTGCTGTGGGCCGCATGCAACCATTATTAAGCAAATGATGTCTTTGCACCCTTGTGGATAAGGCTGTGTGTGCGTGTGTGTGGATAAGGCTGTGTGTGTGTGCGTGTGTGTGGATAAGGCACCTGATGCCTGGCCAGCATTCGTGCCTGCCCACAGTCTCAGAAGTCCCACACCCACTGTGTTCAACTCCCACAGTTAATAACATTACAAAATGAGGGCTGTAGAGGCATTCTCCCTTCCTCGGCATCTTTGCAGGCAGGTTTTTAATTTTAAGCAGGAGAAACCCATCAGGTATTTGAGGCTCCTGGGGGGCAGCTAATGCTTCCTGTCAAATGCTCACCCTGGGGTGCTTTGTTACCCTGACACCTCCCAGAACTCCGAGTCAGCGGCAAATTGCAGGACAAAATTCTTAGGCTGCAAGTTTATTGCATATTCATAGAATTTAGGCCATTAGGCAACATTAGCTTTTTTTTTTTTTTTAACTTTTTATTGAAGTATAACCTACATTCAGAGAAGTGCACATATGCTAAGTGTACTCTTGGAAATTCTTACAAGCTGAAAGTTCTCAGGCAGGAGCACATGGGTCGGGACAGAGAACATCAGCAGCCCCCAAGGAAGCCGCTCTCCAGTCCTCTCCAGGTCTCTGCCTCCTCCAAGGGCGGTCTCCTGACTTTACATGGAGAGCAGTTTGCTTATCTCTGTTGTTGTTGTTCCAGTCGCTCAGACTATTTCGCAACCCCATACACTGTAGCCTGCCCGGCTCCTCTGTCCATGGGATTTCTCAGGCAAGAACAGGTCTATCTTTGAGCCTTACATAAACGGAATCATACAGTGTCATCTTTTGGGTTTGATGTCTTTTACTCAACATCGTGATGCTGGGATGTCTCCACTTTATTGCGTGTAGTTTGTTCGTTTCTGTTGCCGGCTAGTGTTCTGCTGTGTGACCATTTATCCATCCGGCTGTGGACATTCTATGACACGCCTCTTGATGGGAACTTCTAAATCCCACTGTGAGAAGATAACCTAGAGGGAGAACTAAGGAGGTATGTTTGTCCAGCTTCAGTTGAAGAGGCCAAACTATCTTCTAGAATATCGGCTTTTCATTCCTAGGGCTGAACATAGTAAAGAAAGGAAAAAATTCAGCTAAAAATTTTTTTTGGATACTTTTATATTCTAATAAATTGTGGAAGAAATTAGCAAAGTAATCAGGGCAATGAGAAAGGGAAATTCTGGTTTTCACCTGTGCAGTGACAAAAGCTTCTGTGGTGCTTTTAAAAAGTAATCTGTTCCACCTGCTCCAGGGGCTTTATCTGCCAGAAGCTTCCCCTGGTTTCTTCCCCAAGGAAACAGGTGCCTAAAAAACGCAGACTTGCCCGTGCACACAAATCCCCTGGGATCTTGTTCAGATGGAACTTCTGATTCAGCAGGTGCCGGGGAACCTGAGATTTGGTACAAGCTCCCATGTGATGCAGCTGTTGCTGGTCTGGGGACCACATTTTGAAGAGCAGGAGCCACCCAGTCTGGGGGTCACTGTCAGACTGTCCATCCCCTCGCCTGCTCTATCTGCTTCACAGGCATGGGTGGTATCTTCATTTGCTCAATCTGGAATCTCTGGCAGGCACTGGGAATCAAGAACCTGGGATACAGCTTCTGGCACCAGCCCAGTACGGAGAGAAAGGGGTAAAAACGATGGGTTCTGGAATCTAAGAGTGACGATTGTGTCTTGGCTTAGCCTTACTAGCTGTGTGACCTTGGGAAGGATTCCTAACCTTCCGGAGCCACAGTCTCCTCATTTGTGAAATGGAGTCATAGCTCCGCCCCCCCACCCTGTATTCACCGCAGGGGTGTTGTGGGAAATACCCATGGGGGGCCTGGCACACACTGGGTCACTGATACTGGTTATCATTCTTCCTGATGCCATCACAACCAATTTTTTAGGCAAGCAAGCGGAAATGAGACAATTATGCAAGTATCTGTGCATGCAAAAAGTTAGAGTCCATATCAAGAAGCTCATAGTCCAGTAACGCAGGCCAAAGACACATTCTCCCAGTAAATATAAATTGCCACAAGTGATATCTGTGTGTGTGTGTGTGTGTGTAAGATATTGTGGGGAGACAGAGGCAAGAACCTCTCTACGGAAGGAATCAGAGGCCTCACGGAGGAAGGGAAAATGGGTTTTGAAGGGTGAGCAGAGGCTTGCCAGGCAGATAAAGCTGAGTGTAGGCAGAGGCAGAGGGGTGGGGTGGAGACTTGCCTGTGCAAAGGGGGCATGAGGATGGCCTGACTGATGATCAGCTGCCAAGTGCAGGGGGAGAGAGTAGGTGGGGGCCTCACTTGGAGGACCTTGACTGCTACACCAAGAAGAGCTGATCTGTAACACAGCAAAACTATAAAAAGGGTACAGGCCCCTGGCCATCCTTTCTGGGCCCCCTTTTTCCTCCTTCAAGGAAATCCTGCCCCTCTCTAGCTTTGGTGTACTTAACAAGCCAGTGTTCTTCCTCGCCCCTGACAAAGCATGGTTGTCAGGAAACAATCTGAGATGTACCCTGTGATTCAACCGGGGGTACCTGTCTGCTGATCAAGGACCCCAAGATCGAATTCAGAATTGGGGGCTCAGAGTCTGGGTGGGGGCCTGCTGACCCACACCACTTCCTGGAGGTCCCAGGGTGGTCTCAAGCAGGCCCCACACTTTAGCCCCACTGTCTCTCCCAACTTCCCCAGCGGGGTGGATTGCCCATTGAGACACCCCAGGCCTGAGCTCAGCAAGGGGACCCAAGACACTTTTCTGGTGTGTCCAGTCCAAACAGTGCTCCTTCTGCCCATTGGTCACATCCTCTGCCAAGGAGTGTGCTGGCACAAGCCAGGAAGCCAAGGAGACTGTTGGGCTTGGCTCCTGCAAGTGGGCCTTGGGCCAAGGCATTGTGTCCAGTCAGCCCTTGCCGGAGGATAAACTGTGGCATGCAAGGCCTGGTGGCCGCTTGGGAAGGAGGATCAGCAAGGCCTTGGAACCTTGAGCCAAGCCAGCTTCCCCCGCTTGTCCTTGGTGCTTTCAAGGCCAGGGGACACTTGGTTGGGAGAGGGGTGGCGGGGGACCCTCTACTCTGGGGCTTTCTACATTCTTGAGTTTGAAATAGCAGAATCCCTTTGCTAAACAAAATCATATTTGTCTGTAACCCCAGGCCTCAGTCGGTCCCTGGTGGGACCCCTCTAGGAGAAGCAGGGTGGGGCGCCTATACCCACCCTTGGGCTCTCTGACACAACTTTCAAAACCAGACCTCAGCCCAACTCCTCAGTCTTCAGTTAGGGAAATGGAGGCCCAGAAAGAGCAGGGGAGGTCAGAGAGTGGCAGAGACGGCACGAACCCAGATCAGTGGTCTCCTGGGGTCAGCCTCAGGGATTGCCAAGCCTCTGGTCCAGGGTTCCATGAAGAAAGTTCCTTCAGCCTGAGAAGGCCCCCTGTCCTGAAGGAGGGGGCATCAAAACCAGATGCTGAGCAGTGGTCCCTGGGGTGGGGGTGGGGCTTTCTTCTCCCCAAACCCAAGCTGGCTCTGTGCCTCTCCTGGTTGGATGCAGAAACCCCTTCACCCCCTGGGGACTCCTGACTGAAAGGCCCCTTCCTTCTAGCGTCCCCTCCTTTGGCAGCCCTCCCCTTCCCCTCCCCCTTCCTTAGCCATTAGACCGGAAGCTGCTATATTAATGTCCCTTCTTCATTCTGAGCAGGCCAGTGGTATCACTGCCAGGTTTTTCTTCCCCTCCTAATGATTTGTCCTGGCAGCAGAAATATTACAGCGATGATTTCATGTAGAATTTCATTTGCTGGTTTTTTTTTTTTTTAAATCCCTTGAAGAAGGGGCTGAGCGATTAATGGGTCTTTGCGAGATCAAAGCTCTGTGTGGCAAAGAGCGAATAATAATCGTAGCTAGCATTGATTGGGGACCTTGCACGTGCCAGGCACTGTCTCACAGCTGCAACAACTCTTTGAGATAGGCACCGGTATCACTCCTGTTACTGCAATAGAGAGAGGCTAGGCTGGGGCCTGAGGTCACATGGCCCCAAGTGGTGGCATGTCTCTGGTGTTCTCCATCACCTGCTATGGTGCCTCGTAAAGGCTATGGGGAGAGCACTGGGTTGGGAGTCCAGAAGACTGGACAAAATTAGCTCTCAGGCCCCGCCCACCCTGCCAGCTGCAGCCAGTTGGAGGTCAGGCCGAATTCTAATCAGGGCAGCCTGAAGGGCTGCTGGGTGGAGATCATGCATGGTGGAACGATGTCCCCAGTGGTGTTTTGGGTGGCTCACGGGCCATGTGGAGGCCTGGACGCCATCACTCTTTCACTGACCAAGTAGGTCATTTTGTGCCTCAGTTTCCCCACCTCCTTTCACAAGAGGTACTAACAGCTACCATTTGTTAAGCACCTACTGTGTGTTGGGAGCTTTACAGAAAATATGTCTACTGCTCATGGCAACTCCCCTTTCTGTAGATGAGGTTCAAGGCTGCACCAATCAGTGGTCGAGCAGATTCTAGCCCAGACCTGTTTAGATGACAAAGCCCAGGCTATTTTCCACTACCTCTCGCTCACTCCCCTGAAAAAAAAATCTACCATATGCCAGGTACTTCTTGGGAATAATCTTTCTCATGACATCCCTCGGAAGTCATGATTACGACCCCCTATTTTACAGATGATAAAATAGGTTCAGAGAGGTTTTGTAAGTTGCCTGAGGTCACACAGCTCAGGGGTATTGGGTCTAGTTTCAAGCCTGGGTCTGTCTGCCTCCACACCCTCCTTCTTTCCCTGATGTCATACGTGTGGAATGGCAGTTAACTGTGAGTGACTGTTTCTAACAGGAGATCAGCTGGCTCTGTGTTGTCTCTGAGGGAGCAGAGAAAAGGGAGTGCTTTAAAGCTGCAGTTGGCAGAGAGTAGGCGAGACATTTGCAAAAACCTCCTAATTGTAACAGGAGCGAGGCTGGGGGCAGGGGAACTCCACTCACCCAACTGTCTGTCCATCCATCTATCATCCATCCATCCATTCATCCATCCATCCCTGATCTTTGAGGAGCAATCAAGAATTCTGGGGTGTTCTGCCAGCTTATCTGCTTGGTAAGCCTGTGTCACCTGTCCTGGGAGTGACCTCAGCAAAGGGAGGTGCCTCTGAGGAAATAAGGTAAATATGCAGGGGAGCCTCTGACTCCTTAAGCGGTGCCCTCCCCACTGTGGGGGCAGAAGGCAGATCTTACAGAACGCTCTAGGGCTTAGATGTCTAGTCACTTTCATCTCAGGTCTATCAGGGAGAGACCTGAGGCTGGAGAGCATGGAGTGGGGAGGGAGAGGAGTTGGCAATTTTCTGGGGTGACCCTGAGGTCTCCTCATCCTTCAGAGCCTAGGATTTACATGGGAGAGAGCCTCTATGTCATTTCTCCTTCCCACACAGATGTCTGTGCAGCAGAGAGGAATTCAGGGTGTGGTGGGGGCAAGGGAGAGGAGCAGAAAGACAGCTTATTCAGGAACCCTACTTGGCATTTGTGGCTGCCAGCTTCACTTCATTGAGCAGATTTTCACCAAATCTCGAGCCTTAGAAGATTGACCTGAAAGGCAGCTCAAGACGTTTTGGGGACTGGTCCTGCAGAATCTACCCAAGAACCTCTGTCCCCTTGTGATTCTGGTCCTGACCTACATGGCACTCTAGATCCTGCACTGTGAGCGTTTACACTGGGTTCTGCCCCTTTCCTACCCTCGCTCCATGCCACAGGCCCACATTTCCCTTTGAAAATCTTCTGCAGCCCTCACAGTTTTATCTGCCACCTTCTCCAACACAAATATTTACTGGGCCTGACCGGTGCCAGACATCACACGAGGCCCAGGAGGCAAGAGTGACTTGGGCCTGAAGCCAGACTCTCCTGTTACCAGTGGAGCAACTCTGGACCGGGGAACTTCTGCTCCTCTGGGCAGGCCGACCTGTGTATCCCTTTTGGGTGTGCTAGCTCAGGGAGCCTTTACTAGACCTCATTTAGGTCCAGTTAATGCCCATTTAACTGATGACAAAACTGAGGCCTTGAGAGTTTCCCCTTTACCCTAGTTAACCCAGCTAGTGTGGCAGAGTTGAGATTTGCACTCACACGTGGTTTTGAGTTCCAAATCTCTCTTTCTTTAACATTGCTTTGATTCCCTGAGGCTAGTCAATTTCCCAGGGCCTCAGTTTTCCCAGATGTGAAATGGGGACAATTTTATTAGCAAGCGTAAACCAACATTGTGAGAATCAGATGGGGGCTTTGGAAAATGCTACCAGTGTTGCTTTCTGATTATATTATGAAGTGGGATCTCTAGGGGTCCTGGGAAGCTGCTCTGCTCTGTGGAATGATAACTGATCATATGACCTCACTGCCACCTCAGGAAAGCCTTTTCTGAGTAGACATTTGTATCTTTGCAATGAGCAGTGCTGGCTGGTCCCTACTCCCCCTGCTGCTGCTGCTGCTGCTGTTAAGTCGCTTCAGTTGTGTCCGACTCTGTGCGACCCCACAGACGGCAGCCCACCAGGCTCCCCAGGCCCTGGGATTCTCCAGGCAAGAATACTGGAGTGGGTTGCCACTTCCTTCTCCACTACTCCCCCTACCAGCATTTTATCATGAGCCTGGGACCCCATAACTGGACATTGCTTCTGTGTTTTGATTCCTTAGAGTTCCATGCAGGTGTCCTGGGCAGGAAGAGAGTCATCTATATCACAGAATATTCTAGGAGGTCCTTCAAGATGATCTGGTGAACTTCCAAGCCCATCAGGATACACAAGCAGAAGCTGAAGCCCAGAAAAGGGCAGCGACTTGCCCAAGGTCACACAGCTGGTTAGCAGTAGAGCTGGGGTAACCAGGCAGCTGTTAAGAGTCTCCCTATGGGGCTCAGGATTTGCTGATCAAGTTCATGTTTCATGTTGCAGCATGAAAGATTGAGGATCCAGGGAAGGATCTGGGGAAGGCCCCCGAGGAAGGTGCCTGCAGCAGGGGGAGGGGAGGAGCAGAGTTGGGAGGACTTGGTGGGGGACTCAGGCCCTGCCTTCTGAAAACCAGTGAATCCTGGAGCTGATCTAACCAGGCAGATCCCCAAACTGGCTGGGCGTCCCAGGACGCCCACCTGTAGCGAGCCAGGAGACTGGCATTGCAATCTGTTTATAAATGAACTCCCCGGTTTCCGGAAGCACTTGTGGTGGTCCAACCTCTCCCTTTTACAGAGGAGTACCTTCAGGAGGCAGGACCTCCAGTTCCTAGCAATAGGGCTGGTTCCAGCCCCTTCCCCCACCTCCAAGTCCCCAGTTGACCAGAGCCCTCTTGGCCCGCCACCGCCGTGGACCCCATAACAAACACACGGGGCCCAGGCCTGGAAGATCTATTAGTGCCACTCCTGTCACCGCCCGCAGAGCGGGAGGAGAGGCAGCCAAATGCTGTGCTAATTATTCTAGCTTCCAGCAGGGTCTCGGAGGTCCCAGCCATGGTAAATCTTAACTTTCATGCTATGGTGCACCGGGATGCAATTTACTTCAAAGACAGCATAAATCCCCACTGCGGCGTGTATCAGAGGAGTGTTACATAAAAGTGGTCCATGTGCTTCCCACCCTGGCTGCCTGCACTCTTTCCCCTCCCCTCCCTCCCTCGCTCTCTCCTTGTAAGTTAGAAAAAGCCAGCCCGCGGTTGGCTACACATCTCGCACGCAAAAACATTTACACACACGTCTGCTCCCAGCCTTATAAATCACCAGGCTTGGCGACTTGGCAGTGGGAACACAGGCGAGCTCTATTTTTACCAGCACAGTCCTCAGACAGCCCCCGGGGCCCCTCCTTTCCTTATAGTGACACCTACTGGTGTCAGCTTGGGCCAAAGGCAGTCTTTCCACTTTGGACCCATTTCTCAGGCTTTGAAAGATGGTAACTGATCCTGGCCTGGACCTTCCCTCCATTCCTCCTTTCTCCACCCCCTCCACCCCTGGGGGATTCCTTCAGCAACAAATCCCCACGCCACCCCCCCAAAGCCCCGCCCCACTGCCAACGCCCCCAATCAGGCCAGCCAGAGGGGCAGGCGGGCATCGCTGACATAATAATTAATAATTATCTTCCGGGCCAGCTCAGCTCATTAGGATGTCAAAGGATCATGGGAACTGGGGAGGGGGCTGCCTACTAGGTCACCCCCCATCCCCTGAAGCCAGGCTCCCTCCCTCTAATGCAACCTCCTGGGGGGTTGTCCAGTTGTGTTTCAGGCAATTATTTCCCCGTGAAAGACATCTGTTATCTTCGCTGACACACACGAGACTGGCGGCCGACGTGGTTTCTGCGAAGGGCTCGTGAATCCTGGCATTGTCATCTCTGCCGGGCTGGGAGCGCAGGGGGTGGGGTGAGACAGAGGCGAGTCTGTCTCCCGGCCCCTGGCCCCCCGCCCCGGCCTCCTCCCAGCGACCTCTCCGGAGGCAGCTGTGCCAGGTCTAATGCTTCTAATGTCATTTGTGATTCCTTGACGCTGTAATTACCGAGGCTTCGCTCCCCTTGCAGCCGCTGCCATTAGCCAGGCAGACCGCAGGCTGCGGAGACGGTGACGGTGACGTGGCCCTGGCAGCCTGGGGGGCCTCTGCGGATGGCTGGGGGTGGGCAGGAGCCGCCCAGCAGGCCCAGAGTTGCCCAGAGTCTCAGAGGGGGCTGGTGGGGGGTGGCTAAATGCTGGCGATTAGTGGCTTTCTCCTGAGTGTAACCCCTGGCGGTCAGTCCTCTGTGGACATCCGCCTTGCCCTGCCCCAGGGTGACCAAGCTTAGCCACTGACACTGGTGACCCTGGGCTGTGAAAAGGATGTGGGTGGGGTCCCTGGGCCAGAAGGTCCCTTCCAAGCCCTGATTTGGGATCCCTCTCCTGTTACCTATCTCAACACCTGGAAGGGTCTGTAGAAACATTGAGTGCTTTTCTAGAAGCCCAGGTGGGCCACCAGGTGCACCCCTGGGGCTGCAGTGGAAAGCAAATACCCCAGAGCCCTGCCTTGCCAAGAACTCTGGCTGTCATCTCAGATACTCTATCGCTTTCTATAGTCATACTCTCCTAAGGACAGAAGCCCTGGGAGGGAGTCAGGGCTCTGCTAACCTGGTCTGCAGTCAGGCTTTGAGGGTCAGAAGAGAGGAAGGAGGGACTTCCCTGGTTGTCCAGTGGTTAAGACGCTGTGCTGTCCATGCAGGGGGGTGTGGGTTCAATTCCTGGTCAGGGAACTAACATCCTGCATGTTGTACAGTGCAGGCAATAATAATAATAATAATAAAAGAAGAAGAAAGGAAGGAAGTGAAATGGCTTTGTACCTCCAACTTGACCAGGACCCCTCCTGTCTAGATCTCTGCTATCCCTGGCCCACCGAGAAACCTGCTTTCTCCAGGAAGGCTTCCTGCCCTTCTCTCCCCCCATACTCTGTACCACGGCAGCCACATTTTCTGCACTCAAAATGTGGCTGTCACATGGCTTATCCTTTTCCATCTACTTTGGAAGAAAATGGCAAGGGGGAGGGTCTGAGGGAATTTCATATATACCCTCAGAAATGAGGGGAAATAATTAGATGTTGATAAAAGAAACCAAAGTTTTGCACTTCACCCTCCTCTCCTCCATTCTCCTGCTCATCTTAAGTGTTGCCCTAATGGCATCACCGACTCAATGGACATGAGTTTGAGCAAACTCCAGGAGATAGTGAAGGACAGGGAAGCCATGGGGTCGCAAAGAGTCAGACACAACTCAGTGACTGAACAACAACAATGCCACTGATCCTCATGGAAAAACGTTGCCCTAGCATTCAAGTGCCATTGAACACCTGGCTCAAGGTGAAAGTGGGCACCATACAGAAGTCAGCCTCCTAGTGGTTGTGAAACATGGCAGCAAAGCCTTTGACATTCTTCTAATCAAGTCATGGGTTCTATGACCCTTCCCGTTGAATCTGGGTGGGCTTGTGACTGCTCCAACCAAAAGAACACTACAAGAGTGATGCTGTGTGACTTAACTGTGTGACTGGGTTATAAGAGGCCATGCAACTTCTGTCTTCTTTGCTGGAACACTCGGAACTCCAAGCTGCTATGTGAGAAGTATGGTTATTGGCTGCCATGGTATGAGGAAGCCCGATCCACACGAAGAGGCTACATGTGGGTGGGCCCATCAACAGTTTCAGCTGAACCCAGCTTTTGAGTCATTTTAGCCCAAGCGCCAGACACGTGAGTGAAGGAGCCTTCAGACGATTCCAGCCCGCAGTTGTTGAGTCATCCCTCAGCCATTCAAGTTTTCCCAGCTGAGGCCCCCAGACATCACAGAGCAGAGTCAAGCCACCACAGTGGTGCTCTGTCTGAATTTCTGGCCCATTGAATCAGGAGCATACTAAAATGGTTATTGTTTATACCACTAAGGTTGGGTGGTTTATTAAACAGCAAGAGATAACAGAAACAGCCCGTCAGCCCAGGGTCCTGCCTGACATCCAGCCTAATGCATGAAGACATGGACACCTGTTTTCCATAAAGGAAGGAGGAAGTTTTCTAGAAGGCTGAGAATGGCACTGGGCCAAAGATCTGCTGTGTGGCTGCACACTTAGCCCCCCCCGGACTCTGGGCAGGCCTGTGGTCGCTACCTCAGGGCTAGCCAGCATCAGTGTTTAAGTGAGACGTGACAGTTGGTGGCTTTCTTGGGGCTATTCAAGTCTCATTTCATTTCCTGTGTACCCAGATGCCTTCTAGCTGAGCCTGGGAGGAGAGATGTTCTGATCCTCTTATCCTCCCTCTGTGTGTAACTTGGCCGCAAGGGAGATGGCTTTCAGGACTAGGGGGGATTGAGCAAGAACAAGAACAAGTCCTCATCTTTTTGTGGTTTATCTGTCAAAGGAGGGAAGACAGATTCCCATCCGGGCACCAAGAATGTTATCTGGCACTGTGATGTTCAAGGCCTTGGCTGCCACTTTATAGTTTCAGGAACGGGTGGGGTGTAGACACACATTTGGTTGCTTATAACCAGAATCAGACTGCTGGTCTGTGACTCCTGCAGTTTACAAGGAAATCAGATCTGCTCTCCTGATCCTTTGGAACCATCAAAAGACTGACCATGAGTTCAATATTTAAGTGCATTGCAGACTATCCGACAATGCATTTAAACATTTACTGGAATTGATAATCATGGAATGAGCCCATTGTGACTCAATTTTATGTATAAAATTCAACCAATGACAAATTCCTATTCACTACGTGGACTTTGATGATGCTGCGTCAGAGGGCTCTGTTCTTTGATTCTGAAAGTATTTGGGAGCCTAGGTTGATTCATTGTTTCTCATAGAGTCAAGGAAAGCAACACTGATATGAAAATGCAAATCTTCTCAAGCTAGTTTTGACTTGCTGTCCAACGGAACTTAGGAATTCTCATCTTTGAAGGGACATATTTTGGCTAAGTGATAAACTTGACTGTTAAGGCTCAGTAAGCCACTAATGTTGGATTCATTGGGATAAAGATTTAGAAATGAAGCCTTGGAGAGGAGGAGAGCAAATGATTTGACTTCTCAAAAGATGGTACTGCAGGACTAGGGGAAGAAGATGGACACCTTCAGAAGGCAGCAGGGATGGGGTTTGGGCTGGTAATTAACTGATGTCCTTCTGGTGTCCATTCTCCTTTTTCATGTCCTAGGAAGCAGCCACCTGTCTTCCAGCTGTCTGGGACTGTCTGTTGGAGCAAGTGACATCACAGTGACCAGAAACCACCTCCCCTTTGTCTGGAGCAGTTATGATGTCATTCTCTATGGCAGAGAACCAGGATGTCGGCAGCTGGGATTCCTTTGGGTCCTCCTGAAGTGATAATTGCCTTAGATTTTGTTATAAAGTGCAGCTGCTAATTATCTTGTTAAATCACAGCCATATACTTTTTGGATTTTTTTTTCTTTGCAATCCATTTAAACAGTCTGGGAGATTAAATAAAACCACATACCCTAAACAAAAACAAAAACACAACCCAGACGCACGCACCAAAAATTGCTGCTTCTTTCAAACACCGTAAGAATAATTTTTTAAAAAATGAAAAGGGCGCAGATATGGCATAATTAGATTGCTTCCATTAAAAAGTCATCATTTCAACATCCTCATATAAATATCTGCATCCCGCTGCATATTTTAAGCAATTGCATAATAAGCCCCCGAGTAAAAAACAGAGCAAAACTCATTTCCTGACCACAAAAGGAAAAAGGCATCACTATGTGTTCTGAGTTCCAAGCAGAACTGGATTACATTCCTCCCACACAGATGGAGGGAGACCGAGTTCATTGCTCCAGGGGAGAGAATTATGACAACAGTTAACCGCCGTGACCCACGCTGCTCCCCACCTCTCCACGCCACTGAGGTCACAGGGAGGAAGTGGAGGACCTGTCCCTGTCCTTTTGGGAAACCTGCCCTGGGTTCCAGCATCAACAGGTGTGGCCCAAGCATCCCTTTCTCTTGATTGGCCATTTTCAGGCTTCTGATTTTTGCCGATCTGCTGGAAGTCTGCCAAGCAGGGGTGGACGGGGGAGCCGGGTGTGAGGGGAGTGGTGGTGACTAAGGAGATCGAGTGGTACAGCCCAGACCCAGGTCTACATCCTCGCCCAGTACTCCCAGCTAAAGATCATTGCCTCACCTGTAAAAAGGGAATCAGGCCACTCCCTACCTCATAGACTGATTGTAAGATTTAAATGGGCTCCTATTAAAAAGCACCTATGGAAGGTTGGGCCTTAATCAGCATCAAAGCCAAGCCCCTATCACGGATGTGTTGAAAGGGGGCGTGCTGATTATGAAGGCCACTCTCAGGGTGGGCCTTGTTTCCAGGAGAGGCCAAGGTCAGGACTGTGTTGGCCCTCTGCCCTCTCCACGGCTGCTCTGGGCCAGCAGACCCTTCTCTCTTTGCCCCTCCCCTGCACTGTTCCTCCCATTAGAACCTGCTCAGCCAATCCCTCTTGCCCACTTCCTCAGGGGGCGGGGCCACCACCCAGGCCTGCATCTGGTCCCGACCTGGAAGGAAGGGTCAGGTCAGCGGCAGGCCAGGATCCCCTATACGGAGATGCACCGCCCTGTTAGGTGGCATTTCCTTGTAACTTCTCCCTCAGGGGCTGGAGGCTCCTCAGAGAGCAAACGGTTCCGAGACAGCCGTCAGGAAGCTCTGTGGAGCCCAGCCAGTTACTCTTCCTTGGCCTCCCTGCAGCCCCGCCCAGCCCGGCCTGGCCTTTTGGTGGGGATGGAGGTGAAGTGGGAAGGGGATGAGGGGGGGCAACTGAGGCAGGTCTCCTCCGGGGTCAAACTGCCCCCTCTAAACCACAGAATAAACACCTAGAGTCACAGACCCTAGAACAGAAGGCATGCATTTGTGTACAAAGGGCATGCGGGGGAGGGGCAGAGACCAGTTTACAAGTTAGCTTGTATATCCATGCAGGGTCTGTGGAGAAAGGTAAGACCCCAGTACTAGTGGCTTCCACAGCAAGGTGACCCGGTGGCTAGGAGAAGGAACAGAAGGAAGCTTCACTGTGTATTCATTTGTACCTTTTGAATTGTGAGCCATGTGACTTGATGAGCTGTGTAAAATTAACTAAATAGAAGTAAATACATATACGTGGTAGTAGATATCTGTTGTTAGTGTCTACACATCACCCTGATTTTGTTTGTGGGTAACCTCTACCCCGATTCCCAGTTCCTTTAGTTTGGATGGTGTTGACATGAACACCTCCCCCACCCCCACCACATACACTTCTGAGGGTGGGTGTATGACGCAGGCCTGCCGATCAGAGTTCAGGGAAAACCCCTGGCTGCCATGATGGGTTTGGGCTCAGTCATAGAACACAGTAAAGACCATGAAAGCCTTTCCTGCAACTTGGGTTAGGGTGATGAGTAAAGAGATATGGGCTGATGCCTGGTATTGCTGACTGAGCAGACTATCAGTCTAGTTCCGCCAGCAACTATCTCTGGTGGGAGAGAGGAGAGATCCTGCCTTGGAATAAAGCCAGCACTGAGGAAAACAGAGGGAGATGAGGGAGGGGAGAGAAAGAAAAATAGAGGAACACACACACACACAGGCAGAGAAAACAGGTTATCTTTTGCCATTGCTCAAAACTCTGGATCCAGCCATACCTGAAGTAGGATTTATTCTGTGAACTGACCAGTTATATGAGCAGATAACCCCCACCTGGTGTTTTTTTTCCTTCAGCCCATTAGAGTGGAATTTCTGTCCTTTACAACTGAAGAAGTCCCAATGGCATACATATTTACATGAAGCTGAGTTAGGATGAAAGGAAATATCTGGAACAACCTAGAACAGCAAAAAGAGTGGCAAAGAAAACCTCCTAAGAGGTTCTCTGAATATGGGGATTGTATACACTCAAGCCTTGGTACTCTTGCTCCTTTGCTTAGCAGTGGCTACCAGCTACTGTGAGCCACCGCCCAGCTGTCTGACCTGGTCAGAGCAGGTCCACATTCACTTAACCAAGTCTAGTTGCTGACCTTCTTTCTCCCTTCATCCTTTTGGCCACCATCTTGATTATCTGACACAATGCTTGAATTTGGGCCACTGAGAACATACTGCTTCCTTGCATTATAAGAGGCAGAGAGAAGAGCCTGCACCAGAAAAGAGAAGACCTGGGACCAAGACTCTCTTCATCTGTGACCTTGGATGAGTCCTTCAGTGCCTTCATTTTGACCTTCATTATTCTCCTCTTTAACCACAAATACTGTATATGAATGCATCTATATGGAATCTAGAAAGATGGTACCAATGATCCTATATGCAGGGCAGCAAAGAAGGCCCAGACCTAAAGAACAGACTTTTGGACTCAGTGGGAAAAGGAGAGGGTGGGATGATTTGAGAGAATAGCATTAAAACATACATTACCACTATAAAATAGATAACCAGTGGGAGATTAATCAGAGAAGGCAATGACATCCCACTCCAGTACTCTTGCCTGGAAAATTCCATGGACAGAGGAGCCTGGTAGGCTGCAATACATGGGGTCTCGAAGAGTTGGACACGACTGAGCGACTTCACTTTCACTTTTCACTTTCATGCATTGGAGAAGGAAATGGCAACCTACTCCAGTGTTCTTGCCTGGAGAATCCCAGGGATGGCGGAGCCTGGTGGGCTGCCGTCTATGGGGTCGCACAGAGTTGGACACGACTGAAGTGACTTAGCAGCAGCAGCAGCAGGGCACCCAAAGCCGGTGCTCTGGGACAACCTGGAGTTGTGGGGTGGGGAGGGAGGTGGGGGGGGTTCAGCATGAGGGGACACGTGTATACATATGGCCGATTCATGTTGATGTATAGCAAAAACCATCACAATATTGTAAAGTAATTATCCTCCAGGAAAATTCTGAAAGAGATGGGCATACGAGACCACCTGACCTGCCTCTTGAGAAACCTGTATGCAGGTCAGGAAGCAACAGTTAGAATTGGACATGGAACAACAGACTGGTTCCAAATAGGAAAAGGAGTATGTCAGGGTTGTATATTGTCACCCTGCTTATTTAACTTATATGCAGAGTACATCATGAGAAATGCTGGGCTGGATGAAGCACAAGATGGAATCAAGATTGTCGGGAGAAATATCAATAACCTCAGATATGCAGATGACACAACCCTTATGGCAGAAAGTGAAGAGGAACTAAAAAGCCTCTTGATGAAAGTGAAAGAGGAGAGTGAAAACGTTGGCTTAAAGCTCAACATTCAGAAAACTAAGAACATGGCATCCAGTTCTGTCACTTCATGGCAAATAGATGGGAAAACAGTGGAAACAGTGGCTGACTTTATTTCGGGGGCCTCCAAAAATGCTCACTGCAGATGGTGATTGCAGCCATGAA
This sequence comes from Cervus canadensis, assembly GCF_019320065.1. Classification (NCBI taxonomy): domain Eukaryota; kingdom Metazoa; phylum Chordata; class Mammalia; order Artiodactyla; family Cervidae; genus Cervus; species Cervus canadensis. Next base: position 46,980,050 of record NC_057419.1, read on the forward strand.
ATTAAAAGACACTTACTCCTTGGAAGGAAAGTTATGACCAACCTAGATAGCATATTAAAAAGCAGAGACATTACTTTGCCAACAAAGGTCCATCTACTCAAGGTTATGGTTTTTCCAGTGGTCATGTATGGATATGAGAGTTGGACTATGAAGAAAGCTGAGCGCCAAAGAATTGATGCTTTTGAACTATAGTGTTGGAGAAGACTCTTGAGAGTCCCTTGGGCTGCAAGGAGATCCAACCAGTCCATCCTAAAGGAGATCAGTCCTGGGTGTTCATTGGAAGGACTGATGTTGAAGCTGAAACTCCAATATTTTGGCCACCTGATGTGGAGAGCTGACTCATTGGAAAAGACCCTGATGCTGGGAAAGATTGAGGACAGGAGGAGAAAGGGACGACAGAGGATGAGATGGCTGGATGGCATCACCGACTTGATGGACATGGGTTTGGGTGGACTCTGGGAGTTGGTGATGGACAGGGAGGCCTGGTGTACTGCGGTTCATGGGGTCACAAAGAGTTGGACACGACTAAGCAACTGAATTGAACTCAACTGAATAAAATAAATAGATATATTTAAACAAAAATTTAACAACAGAATTCAGACATAAATAAATCACAACATAAAAGAGGCTCTACCATATCTGCTCTGTACTTCTTGAGGACAATGACCCTGTTGATTGGCTGTGCACTCTCCTTCTTTCCTTTCCTTCCTCTCTTTCTTCTCGTCCTTCTGTCCTTTGGCCTTTAGATGCAGAATGTTGAATTAATCAAACAACACAGATCATGTCACACTGCCATCCTCATTGATTCAGGCACAGGCCCCTCTTGTTTTATTTATTTTCTGGTTCTCCTCTACATCCCCCATCCCTACTCCATTCTTCTTTCCCCAGCCTACCTTCAGGTCTGGCACCTACTCTAATGTATATTCTTTGAAAGATACAAGGTATGTTTTGTGTGATGTATGTGATGTATGGCATACATGTGCTTTTAATTTATAAGAACAGTCATTTAACATAAAGCCATAGATCTTGTTCCCTTTTCACTCAACACTATACCTTAAAGATCTATCCATGTGTTGTATGTAAATCTGGTCCATTGCTTCTGACTGCTACGAGAAATTCCATCATCTGTGTCTACCACCGTTGTATGTATCCCCTTGTGAGTGATGCCTAGGTTGTGCCCCACTCTCTGGCACTACAAATGCCCCTTCATGGGCTGTATGAGTTTCTCTGGGATGAAGAGGGGATTGCTAGGTCATAGGGTTTGCTCTGACTTCATTTCTCCAAGCCCCACCAGATAATCCTCCAGAATGACCATGTCACTTTGAAGTCCCACCAGTAGTCCTGAGAGTTCCCACTTCCCCACATCTTTGACAGCGTTGGGTCTTACTCAATTCTGTGAGTTTTGCCAATGTCTTTGGTGTAAGCTATTTAAATTTGCATTTCTCTAATCACTTATGGGGGGTAATTATCTCTTCATCTTCTTGCTAGCCATTAAGGGTTTCCTATCTAGGAATTGCTTACCTGTATCATTTGACCTTTTCCCCACTGTTTTGCCCTGTTTTCCTTACCTACTCAGATAAGAGTGAACACAGACAAATACCTAATGAAGACCACAGACAAAGGCAACTTATGACTATCTGTGATTTGAATATTGTTTATTATTTTCCCTTATAAATCTGGTTCACTTCTTACTTTTTAAAATAAAAAATCAAGCAGGATGGTTCTGAAGCAAATGAGTAGCAACCCCCACCCCGCTCGCCCACCCACAAAAGAGTGTATGTTCAGTGTTTTTCAGTTCCTTGTCTAGTTCTGTCAGCTATAGAGGAAAAAGAGATTGAAGGATGAAAAGACAGGTTGGAAGAATGGAAAGAAAAAAAAAAAACCAAGAGAATCTAAAAGCGGAATTCAGAAAAGGAAAGAGACTATGATAGGGAGTGAGCCAGACAGAGAGGAGGAGGAGGAAAGTGGGAGTGGGTGGGGGAGGAGGGGGACTCCACAGAGCTCACAGCAGTACCCCTGCTGCTTCCTCAGTTAAGTTCCTTTTTTACATGAGTCCCGTGTGCATGTGTGTGCGCTCAGTCAGTCGCTGCAGCCGTGTCCGACTCTTTGTGACCCCATGGACTACAGGCTGCCATGTTCCTCTGTCCATGGGATTCTCCCGGCAAGAATACTGGAGTGGGTTGCCACGCCCTCTCCAGGGGATCTTCCCCACCCAGAGACTGAACCCACATCTCCTGTGTTTCCTGCACTACAGGCAGATTCTTTAGCACTGAGCCACCCTGTCCCATAGTGTATTGCAAATATCAGATTGGCCTCGTTCACGATGATGGTTGAGACACTTAACATTACGTAATGCCACTTTTGGTGAGTCCTAATATGTTGCTCAACATTCAGAAAACTAAGATCATGGCATCTGGTCCCATCACCTCATGGGAAATAGATGGGGAGACAGTGGAAACAGTGTCAGACTTCATTCTTTTGGGCTCCAAAATCACTGCAGATGGTGATTGCAGCCATGAAATTAAAAGACGCTTACTCCTTGGAAGGAAAGTTATGACCAACCTAGATAGCATATTAAAAAGCAGAGACATTACTTTGCCAACAAAGGTCCGTCTGGTCAAGGCTATGGTTTTTCCAGTGGTCATGTATGGATGTGAGAGTTGGAATGTGAAAAAAGCTGAGTGCCAAA